>NC_052055.2:95092078-95247078 GCF_903992535.2 Arvicola amphibius
CAAAACACGTACAAACATAAAGTGCTTCCTCTATTATATACATAAAATCTCTCAGGTCAATACAAAAGCTGTAGGATTTAATACATATTTTAAGGTTCAAGCCTGTTTCCTCATGCCCTATTCCAACAAATTGCCTTGCATATTCACATTGCTTTTCCTGCAGCAAGTATTTTCCGAGCTTTGGGGTACGTCCGATATGTGAATCACGAATCTCTGTCCATTGCTTAGGGTTATGAGGGCTTCTTGTCCCACAGGGAGACTGAGTTTAACAGTGCTTTCGGTGGCCTTGTCTTCGAGCAATACCTGGATGAGCTGCAGGGGGGAAGGGTTTGAAAGGAAAGGACAAAGGGTCAGTGTTATACTAGTCCTGGTTGCAGAAGCCACCCACTTGGGGGCCTACAGAACGTGTGTGCACTTCCTCTGCTCCTGCCAGAGGATCCTAATTTCTCAGGGGAATCTTTGGGATCTAGTGGAGATTTCATGGGAGGACACATGATCAGGGGAAAAGGCAGGAGAGATGGCTCAAGTCAAGTGGATTGACTTGAGGAATGGGGTGAGGGTCTGTGGTTTTGAGAAACATCCTAGAGCTGACAATTTCCCATAAAGATCCCCCCCCCCCACCATTCCTCAACCGTACAGTTAGATTGGGGGATGGGCTGTGAAAACAGTTGCCCTCCACCGGCTGAGTTGACATGAGGTTGAGAAGTAAGGGATTGCAGACGTTCACAGGCTCGAGTTCCCTCTCTCAATGACCTGCCTACACCCTGGGGAACAGGGAACGGATAGAGTCATAGAGTCCCTCACCTCTGGGGGAGTTGGAAAATCTGCAAAGCTTTGAGCAAATCTTAGAGTAGAAACAAGTGTCTCCGCTTGATCTGACTCCAACAGCAAAGCCCCCATAAGTGAATATATTTTTACAAAGATGTGCATGGGATACAAGTTAGATGCCAAGACTCACAAAAATATCTCTCTCCAGCTGCAACAGTCACACCCCTCCCCCCACCACACCCCCCAAATCTGTCTGTCTTTGGGCTAGCGAGATGGCTCAGCTGACAAAGGCAGTTGCTACCAAACCTGCTGAGTTTGATCTCAGAGACCTAAATGAGGGAAGGAGAGAATCAGCTCCTATAAGTTGTCCCTCTGACCTTCACATGAGCACATACACCCCTACACACACACACACACACACACACACACACACACACAGAGGAAAATAAATGCAACAGACAAAATAACTATCTTTGACTCCAACATTGATACAATAATCTTCTCCCCATCACACAATACACCCCTCTCTCTCTCTCTCTCTCTCTCTCTCTCTCTCTCTCTCTCTCTCTCCCTCCTCCCCCTCCCTTTCCCCCTCCCCCTCTCCCTCTCCCTCTCTGTGCTTTAAATCTGAGAACGTGAAGGCAGAAAACATAGTTTGTCTTTGGAAAAGGGTTTCCTTATTTGACGTCATCAGCACCTTTTGGTTTCTCTCTTAAACACGCCTTGGCATCTTAGGATGGTTGGACTGTCACCACAGCGCCCGAGACTGACAGATGGATGTGTCAGTCTGGAATGCTGACACAGCTGGTACCCTAGGTGCAGGGCAGCGCTAAATTGTTCTGAGAACGAGGCTCTCACAGATGTGCAGTGCACGGGGCGTTAACTCTCAGCAGATGAATACAGATGAGATGGGGGGCGGGGGGTGCTTTTTCGGTTGCCGATGATGAGCGCGCATGCCGAATAATGGGAGCCATGGAAATTAGAGGTGTGTAGCTTTCCGGTGTTAGCTTGTTTAAGTCATTACAGCTGATTCAGCAGGCGTGAAGAAACAGGGAGTTTTAATTAATCCCTAATGCATATTACCTCGGATTATCTGTCATTCATCTGCTTGTACTGCTTTATTACCAAGTTCAATTAAGTTTTTAATATCTTCTCTATTGTTTCCACCAATTAAGCATAAGTCAAACCTCATTGTGATGAACTTCTGGGGCGCTATGGGATGGGGTGGAGGGTTAAGGACAGGTGCTTGGAGCAGGAGGCTCGATGGGAGAAACGACAATAACGACCAGTGATTGGTTGGTCTGTGTTCTGAGGAATTTTCTGAGCCTTTCTCAGAGATTGGCTTACTGAACTCTTATAGCCCTAAGGGATTAAGCTGCTTGCTCTGGCTTCTCAGGTAGCAGATGAAGAGGTGAAATTCTGAAATTCATCTGCACGAACCACACACTCACCAGTCACTGACTTTAGAGTTAATCCCATCAGTGAAAGGGTCACTGACGATAGATGCTAGGAAGGTCAGTCTCGGAAAGGATGTGAACCCTGCACTCTGCCGGTCCTCAGTGAGGTGACCTTGGGAAAACCTCTCCACCACCCACAAGCCTCAGCTTTGTCTCGTGTAACACACAGCCGGTGACATCATCTTCCCACACAGCCGAGTGAAATTCATGCCTGCTCTCCGTCCTGTCCAACTGTGGCTCAGGAGGTCAGAGTTCACTGTTTACCTTGCTGGCTAAGAGCGAACAGCCAAGCTTGAACACGATTCTCTTCTGCCTGGACAAACTTAACTCTGAATCTTCTTCTAGAACCATCTATGCACTTAAGGAATCTCTAGTCAATTCGGGGAGATCCTACTACCCCTTGATACTCTATCACCCTGCATATATGGTTCCTCAGCCCAATCCCCAGAATAAATATGGTCACCATGGTCTATCTTTAAGAACAGGCTTAGTGAGCTGATTTACCCAGACCCTTCCTGACTTCAAATGCCCTCTTAGTGATTCCCACTCGCTGACTGCTCCTTGATGCTTAACTCTACATCTCTCTATATCTTCTTCATGTTTTCAGAGTCAAGCAAGACCCTGCTCTGTGGTCCTTGCACCACCATAGCAGTCTTGAGTAAAGTGTTCCTTATCATGTTTTAATCGATACCATGGAATGGTGTCTTTTCTTAACAAATTCTCATACTGCAGCCCATACTCTTCCTGGAAGCGGAATACTAAGCACAGCACTAAAGCTGATGGTTCTACAGGGTTCTACAGAATGCTCTAGAATAGGTTCAGATGGGTTTTCATAGATTTTTCCAGGTCATTGTTCAAGGCGAGCCATCCTCCTGTCGTAGCCTTTGTCCTAGAGGTCCGGGGCTCCTTTCCGTCACTGCTCCTGTGATGCTGGTTCTAGACCATCCTCATCTGAGCAGTCCAGCTCCCACCGTAGGTAGGGGCCTGGCTCGTTGATTGCATTCGCTCACACAGGAGAACCCACGTCGTGACGGGCTGACTCCTTTGTCCACTGTTACGAGTTGCAATGAAATACCTGATATTTCTGATGGTCTCAAGTGACCCCCGTGAAAGGATCAGTGGCACATTCTTGTCATTCTGGTGATTGGGCGGTGGGGACAGGAGGACTCCAGCCAGCCTCGCTGAAGCAGCAAGACCCAGGTCTCCATGAGAGACCCTGTCTCAAAATAAGGGTAGGTAGCCCCAAGAAATGACACCTGAAGTTTACCTCTGTCCTACACGCACACATACACACACACATACATACACACACCTGTGCACACGTGCCCTTTTACAAGAACATGCAAATATATGCACATTCATGCGTATGCATACAACAAGATAATAAAAAGTATTACTATTATATTATTATTATTAAGGGGTAGATTTCAAGTGCCATAATGAGGAACCTCCAGGGCTGGCTTTCCATAGCTATATTAGAAGCTAGAATAAACCCTGCACCAGCTTGTCTGTACCCAATGTCCACAGACTGCCCGTACCAAATGGCAACATTAAAGACGAGCCAATGGCAGGGGCTTCACACTTGATACCAGAGCCCAAGGATAAATCCAACCAGTGAGTCCTTCGTAGCCCAGAGCAACCAAATCTAAAAGGTAAAGTTTGTTACTATTCATTCCTGTCTTACATACTCTCTGGGTTCTTGGCCACACAGGTTAAACCAAAAACCACCGTGGCTAGATACTTCCTCTCTCTTGGTTGGTCCAAATGATGGAATCTGTTTTCCTGCCCAAGCCACATACCACCTGGGAGGAAAAGGATCCCATGCTCCCTTGAGGGACAAAGTCTCTGGGCCTCAGTTCTTTCTCTGCCTCAGGGAGCTGTATGGCTCCCTGTGGCATCTTTTCTACTTTTATTTTAATAGAATATCCATCTTAAATCTCTAGACTCCCACCCCGCATCCTTACCATTAAGCTCAGAATACTCTCATTCCTTCCAACTCCAATAAAGTCTTCGTTCCCCATCTCTATTTGTAAATTCTCTTATTATTGAAAGGGAGAACGGACAATGGGGGCTCTGGGAGACAATGGCACTGACAGCTTAGTCACACTGTGTGAGCACCGTGAAGACAAACTCACCAACAGCTTAGTCACACTGCGTGAGCAGTGTGAACACAAACTCACCGACGACAGCTTAGTCACACTGTGTGAGCGCCGTGAAGGCAAACTCACTGACAGCTTAGTCACACTGTGTGAGCAGTGTGAACACAAACTCACCGACAGCTTAGTCACACTGTGTGAGCGCCGTGAAGGCAAACTCACCGACAGCTTAGTCACACTGTGTGAGCGCCGTGAAGGCAAACTCACCGTTTACACATTTCACCTTTCTCCTCATGCCCGGCATATCACTGTACCACATACTACACACCTGTGCTGCCCGGCAGTGAACAGACAAGCTATCCTAATTGCCCTTCACAAAATGACTACAGACCCAAAGAGAGTTCTGGAAGCCCCTTATCATTGTTCAGTCTGTGTGATCTTTATGAGTTTCCTACCCCTCATGCATTTTTATTAACTCTGTTTATCTCTCTCTCTCTCTCTCTCTCTCTCTCTCTCTCTCTCTCTCTCTCTCTCTCTCTCTCTCTCTCTCTCTCTCTGTTTACCTTATTGCCTGTGGCGGTGTCCACCAGGAAGCCCAGCACCTGGAGAACCATGCTGCTCACACCCATGGGACCGCAGCTCTGGCTCATGTGTTTCAGTGTCACCTGAGGTGACTCCACACTCCGGCTTGCACATTCCAATGTTGGCAAAGTATCCAGAGGGTGGAAAAGGGCCTGGTCTGGCTGGGTGAGGAACTGCTCATCTGACAGCAAGTCCTGGAGACTCCCCAGGTCCTCCTCTTCCTCTTCTTCCTCTACGAACGACTCCAGAATGTGAATCACATATTCCAAAAGCAGCAAATGGAACAGATGCCAGGCGCCTACATTTCAATAACACCAGAAATGAATACAAACGATAGATGGCGGACAGACAGGCATAAATCAATCTCTCCTGAATGGATGGCTTTGAACTTCTTGCTACCAGAGAATCAACAGAATGGCTGGTGTGGTTGGTGGTAAGGAACCTGTGACTCTTGCAGTCGTCCACACACAAGAAACCCAGCACATCAGCCCTCAGAGATAGAGGGCCAAAGACTCGAGCTGAGTCCCTACGAAAGAACTGAAAACTCACCTGGTGTGAGGTAGGAGAAAAAAGTCCACCACAGAGATGGGTGCTGTCCCTCTGCTCTTCCAGAGAGATGTCTGCCCTTGATGTTTGCCCAAGAAACAGAACGGGAGCTCTGGCCTGTGCAATCTTTAAAGATACTTTTTAAACAAAGGCAGAACTGTGGCTCTGATGTGATTTATTTAAGGAGAGAGAGGATGAGGGAGATGCTGCGGGTGAATGGAAGGAGAACTGGAATTGCAAGCATAGGGCAGCAGCAGGGCCTGGTGACAGGTAGGTCACAAATAAATGCAGACGTGACCTGTTCTCTGGGCAGCGGTCAGTTTTGCACGAGGACACCAGCAATGTGCGCCTGTGTGAGTGGGCATCGCTAGGGGTTTCAGTTGGCTGTGGTTTACAGAGGTGTAAAATGATGAATGTGTTTGCCAGAAGTGTGGACTCCATTTTTTTTCTGAGTCAGGATTCTCTATGTATCTTTGGTGGACTCCATCTTCTTACAGGTTCTGTCCACATCAAATGTTTTTGCCCATTTCCAAGCCTCCACGATGTCTCCTATCCAGTGTTCATCCATTCTTGATGGATGTAGGGGGATGGGCACTCCCTGTGAGGCAGTTGCTGACTTGCCTATAGTCAACTTGGTCAGCGATGCCCAGCCTTCTAAGCCTTGTCAAAGCTAGTCTACATGAGGAGGGGAATCTGCTGGTGTGGATGCTTTGGCTTTGAGTGACAGGCCGGGAGATGGAATGACACCCTCAGACCCGGGCATTCTTCTGGGCTCACACATTGGTCTTACTCTACTTCTTTGCCGCGATGAGTGTTAGCATCAAGTCTGGACCTCATTAGAAGGGAGTGCCTCATTAAAAATGGGTGTCACCCACACGGTAACTTCTAGGAGCCATCCTCCCAAGAGCAGAGCTACAGGGTGTTTGCAAACTGATCTAGAAAATGGCTTGCCTTCTCCCTGCTCGGTCTGTGTGGGGCCAGGGCACCTGGCAGCTGGTGGGGCAAGGCTGACTCTGACCCCCTAGTGCATAGGCTATAGGAGGGGAGGCTCAATCTGCCGCATTAGCTGTCATTAGTGGGACTAAACACCTGACGGAGGCAGCCTAAGGGAGGGAGGGCATGGCCTACAGTTTCAGAGGGCTCAGTCTGTCATGGTAGGGAAGGCATGGTGGAGCAAAGCAGTCCACACCATAGAACACAGACTGCCTTGTCCCCTCTGCTCTGTCAGGCCCTCGGTGGTGGGAGACACCACACACTTTCCAGTTGGATCATCCTTCCTCAGGTACTTTACTCTAGAAATGTCTTCACAGATACACCTGGAGGTGCACCTCATCTGTCTCCTAGGAGACTCTAAACCCACAAAAGTTGACACGCTATCTGCTCGGCACCCATGAAAGTGCCTTGAACATTGCCGGCGGGGGCAGGGGCAGGGGGGGGGGCGAGAAAAACCTGTTCAACGAATGATTCATCCCAGGAAACCGCAAAAGCAAACAAACAACAAACAAACAAAAAACCAGTTCCCTCCCCACGACTCCTGTACGCTTCATCCTCCACTGGCATGGCTGGCCTCGACAGAGGAAAACCAACTCTTGAGCAGGAAGTCTGCCATTTGCACACGGTGGTGGTTTTAGCAGTGGCTGTTCCTAACAGTTAAAAAAGGGGCTTCAAAGGACATGTCTCCCCTCCATCTCCGAGCACTTTTCTCAAAAATGTCACAATTTGAGCTGGGCAGTGGTGGCGCACGCCTTTAATCCCAGCCCTCGGGAGGCAGAGGCATGCGGATCTCTGTGAGTTCGAGACCAGCCTGGTCTACAAGAGCTAGCTCCAGGACAGGCTCTAAAGCTGCAGAGAAACCCTGTCTTGAAAAACCAAAAAAAAAAAAAAAAAGTCACAATTTATGACTCAAAAACAGGGATAGTTTTCCCGTGTGTCCAGCTGTCACGGATGAGATTGACACACAGTCCGGTTATTCGATAGACAGTCACCTTGCCACCAACGAACAGATAACCACAGTTGTCTGTGTCTGTGTCTGTGGTGCACATTATACAAAATGTTAAGGGAAAAGAGGAATAGATTCTACACAGCAACATTAATATTTATACTACTGTAACATTCTTTTTATTTATTATTTACCGTATCATTTATCTATTTATTAATATTTATCTAATAAGACATTATTATATACAGTTATTATTTCTTTGCTTGCTTTTCAGTGCCAGGGCTTGAACCTCAGGGCCTTGCACACGTCGAGCAAGTGCTGTCTCGTGGAGTCCGCCCCCCACCTCAGTGCTCTCTCGGCCCCTTAAACACGTCTCCGAGTCTTGGACTTACCAAAACTGTCTCTGTGGCTCAGGGTCATGGCTTTGCTCATGGCGGTGAGAAGGAAATTCCATCTTAGCTGGAAGCTGGAGGCCAGCTTGACAAATTCTTCTTTGCTTTTGCTTGGCTATTATTTTTGCGTGTGAGAAAAAAATATATATATTTTGTTTGCGACAAAATTAAAAAAAAATCCAAAACACACCACCACCACCACTGCCACCAAACCCCATGTTCCCAAATACTTACTGATCAACAGCAGACATTTTAAAAAGAGAAGGACAAAGAGCGAGACAGAGATGGCCAAGTAAGAACAGAGGCAGACTTTGTGTGAGGGCTTTGCCTTGTCTTATAGGGTTCTGTTTTGTCATGGTGTTGCCTCTTGGAGGCCTGCTCTTTTTTGAAGGGAGATGGAGGTGAGTAGATGGGAGGAGGGTGGAGAGAGGTGGGGGATGGAGGGAGGGGAACTGTGGTTGGGATGTACTATATGAGAGAAGTATTTATTCTCAATTAAAAAAAAAAAAACAAAAGAACCAAAGCAGAAGGAAGCGGGGTGGGGGGGGGGGGCTATTTCTAGTCTTGAAAGAAAGACATAGCGTCCACTTTTGCTGTTCGTGACCCTGCCCTTGGACCTACAGATACCTGATGGATCCTAATATTAGGTTTAGGGTTTGGCTCAGGAGACAGCTGTTGAAGGAGTGCTTGCCTCAAAAGCAGGAAGACCTGAGTTCCGTCCCCAGAGTACACAGGATAAAGAAGAGTCCAGACAGCCTCGCCTACTGATGAGCCCTTAGCCAGTGAAGGACCCTGTCTCAAAGGACTGCCAGGGAAAGCCAGGACCGGACAACAGCAGCAGAATGAGAGAGAAAGCCTGCCTCAAACACACGATAGAAGGAGAACCAATGCCTAGAAAGTTGACCTCTGACCTCTTCATACAGGCGGCATACTCACCTATGACCCCCACCCCCCAAACCACCCTGTCATAAAATCTTTACAGTGCTTTCAGGGAAGTGGGGGGGGGTGCACAACTCTTTCGCAAGAAAGAAAAAAAGGGTGGACAGTATCTGGGCTCAGGACCAGTGCTGTCCTTTGGCCCGTACACATGTAAACGCTGCCGCACCCACAGACAAGTTTGAAGTCTGACGTTTCTGCTTCTGTCTGTCTCCCTTCCACTGAGTCATTTTTGAGGAAGTCTCCTTTGATTTCCAGATGCAACATGTGAGGTGGCTAAGCCTCTTGTGACGAGACTATGTCTCTTCCCGCAGACAGTAGCAATCTTCTCATGACTGACAAAGCCCAGCCTGACTAAGCCTGATCACAACTGAATCAAGGCTGAAAAATCATGCCACTTCTTAGCCATCTCCTCACATCCTGACCCCACATCCTGACCCCACATCTTACCCTACATCCTCACCCCACATCCTGACCCCACATCTTACCCTACATCCTTAACCCACATCCTCACTCCACATCCTTACCCCACATCTTACCCCACTCAGGTCTGCCCTTTTCCTTTACAATCTAGAAATCCAAAAATTAGTCTGAGGAGGCTGGTCCTCTCTCTCTCTCTCTCTCTCTCTCTCTCTCTCTCTCTCTCTCTCTCGTGTGTGTGTGTGTGTGTGTGTATGCACACGTGTGTGCGCGCATGCATGCACTGCCTGTGGAGGTCTATAGGTGGCACTGGACTCATTGGAGCTGGAGTTACAGGTATGAGCTTCCCCATGTGGGTTCTAGGAGCTGAACTTTGAGTCCTCAGGAAGAGCAGCAAGTGCTCTTAACCACTGAGCATCCCTTCAGACCCTACTTTTCCCATTTGTTTTGTGGGATGAATGACCAGACCTAATTTGTTAGGGTCACTGGAGTCAGGCCACCAGGCTAGGAATCTAGCAATAAGCTTGCTTCATTTCCTTTGGATATGGGTCTGAGGTAGAGCCCTTTGAAATAGGTGGAGAGAAGCAGGGAGGTGGGAAATCAACCTATTTCATTCTCAGTCCCCACACAATTGTTAAAGCAAGGTCAGTTGTGAAGTACGTTGAGTAAACTTTACAGGGGGCATTGATTTGAACTAAGTTCTTGTACCGAGTCCCAACAGGTCCATATGGGTTCACTCAGACTAATGCTCTGTCACCAAAAGAAAACTAAGGCTTTTATTTGACCCAAGAAATCAGGACAGAGGGGTAGGCAGAGGAGAGGGGACGATTAGGAAGGAAGGGAAGGAAGGAGTGGGAGACTAGCCAAGGTCTCAGCCCATGATAACTGGCATGATATGACTTTGTTGAACCTTAACGGCCCATTGACTTTCTGTCCCTCTTTCTTCCTTCTTTAGCTTTTCCTGTCTGAAAACACTGCTAATGTGACAGAGGGGCCCTTTCTGGCTTGGGGGGTTGCCCAGCGCAGGAGCCATTCTTTGTTTAAATGAGCTTTGTTCACTTCATTTTCTTTAGCAGGCACCACAAAGAAATGCCGTGGAGAAGTACCACTGGTAGTTCCCGTAAACCAGCTCTTTCTGCATGCCATGTCTAACTGACAGGGGGTACACAACCCACAGCACTAGATCGTGGGGGTGCCTGTGTGGGAAACAGCTCCGGTTGCTAGCGGTGTGAGTGCCTGCCCTTGCGCTCACATAACTCTGGCCATTGGATGACTGAGGTGGCTGGCACTAACCTGGGTGTCAATCGGATGCTGCCACACGTGACTATGATGTTCTCTGTGGAGACTAAGAGCAGCATTTGGTCACATGGGCACTACAACCATGGAATGCCGTGAGTTTTAAGTGTGTATACCATATGACTGTCCCCAAGCCCTGTCTAAGTGTCGGTCATAGGCCATGTGGCCCGTGCGTGACTGGCAACTGTATGTCTTTGAAGAAGAGAGGGAAAGTTTGGTTGGAGACAGGGAAATGTCTTTTCTTCTTTCCACCCCCTCGGAAAACCTGCACAGGCCGAAGAGCTTCTCTGAGCCTTGCCATCTTTCTTACCACATTTCCCACCTCGGAGGGGCTCCCACTAGTGATCAAGACGGTGGAGTGAGGGTGAGGTTGAAGGACATTGGGACTGTGAAAACACGGGAGTACATTTGCTGGTTTATTTTTTTATTTATCTATTTTGAGGTAACCCTGAAACCCAGCCTCAAGTTTGGTGATGCATTTCTGTCTTCCCACCTCCACCTCTGAAGGCCAGGATTACAGGGATGCACCACTGGAGGCTGGGATTACAGGGGTGCATCACTGTGTATAGTTTTTATGAGATGCTGGGGATTAGACATCATCTATGCTAGGCAAGAACTTTACCAGCTGAACCACATCCTCAGCCCACAGGGATGGGGTGTCACCTAAAGGCACCTGGGAGGGAGCTCTGGGTGGCCAGGAGCACCAGTGAACATTTGGCCCACCACTGTCGCTTCAAGGCACTTCTTGATTTCTACATTTAAAAGTGTTCTTGGGTCCAAACTGAGTAGACGGGGAACAAAGTTGGACATATTCGTCGCTAACAACCCCGCCAGATGCTGACAACCACAGCCATGAGTCATCTCTGACAGGCCCAAGGCTCTGCACTGACTGCTTGATTGACCATCATCTGGATCGTTGTTTTTAAATCAGCCAGACTATTTTATAATAACAAGCCCTTCCAGGGCATGTTCTACAAAAGCGCCATTTTTCTTAACACGCCACATTGGTGAAGACTGCAGAGAGGGTGCTGGAGATGGGCAGGCAACACGTGGGGGGTCACGTGGGGTCATGTGACTTGCACTGTGAGCAAGCAGGTCAGCCTGGCTGCTTAGAGGCAGGACTGGCATTAAAGATTTCTTGGTTAAAGACGGAGACTGAGTGATTGTGCAGACGCAGGGCAGACCCTCAGGAGCCTGCACCCTTGACAAGGTGCAACCTTCAGCTGTCCAGTCCATCATCGGCTAGTATAGGATCTGGAATTATTATTACTTTTTTCTTTCACACAGGGCCTGGCTATGTAGCCCAGGCTAGTCCTGAATTCATAATGTTCCAGCCTCAGTTTTTTTAGTCTTAGGTGTCCACCCTCCTCACATAGCTTGGGGGTGATTATCTTTTAAGAAGCAAAGAATGAGAGGGACCATTGGAAAGAACTTCCGGGCTCTTAGGCATTTTTTTTCTGACTCATCTCTTGGAGATGCAGATGCCGGCCAGGGCTACCCAGAAGGCTGGGAAGCTGGGGTGGGGGGGGGGGCACAGGGGGACAGGGGAGTAGTGGTAAGAGAATGCCCTTTTCCAGTTCTCAGGCCCCAGGGTACTGGATCTGGCCTACAAGTCTACGCTAGGGTTCTCTTCCCCGAAACTTTGCCCCTCTCGCTCAGCTGATAATTAGGCTGTGTGCCTTTCACACGTCACTTCAAGTCCCACACTTTCTCCAAGGCCCCTTGAAGGCAAGTCCTGGATTCCATCTAAGTTCAGGTCCAAAGCCCTGAGCTGCCCCCGCTCAACAGGGACCACAGGCATGGTGCTATAGCTCCTCTCTTGGTCTTCATGGCTTTTCACGGCTTGCTGTCTACCTGGATGGCGATGAAAGTTAAGCCCAGAACCGCAGTGAAAGGAATCCCAAGAGGCCCACGTGCCAGAAGAAGAAGCTATCCAGTCACACCCACTGACCACCCATCTGTGTGTGCGCGTGTGTGCATGCGTGCATGCGTGTACATAAGCGTGTATGGTCCTGGGAGTGGAAACCTTAACTTCACACATGCTAAGCAGCGCTGTGCCTACACACACACCCTGACCTCTACACAGCTGCAGCCCTTCCCCCCCCTTCAGCTCTTCCTTTCTTCTTCTTTTGTTGTTTTGTTTGTGTTGTTGTTGTTTGAGATGGGGTCTCTCTATGCAGTCTTAGCTGTTCTAGAGCTTGCTATGGACTCATAGAGATCCTCCTGCCTCTTCCTATAGAATTCTGGGATTAAAGGTATGAACCACCATGCCCAGCCTTTGAGGTTCTTCAGACTTTATTGGGACATGTCTGTAAAACACCCAGATGGGCACTGCTATTCCCAGGGCAGACCCTTCCTCCTCAACAGCCCACCTGATGCTCATGCCCTCGCCCCCTCATCCTCTTTCTAAGGTTTATGTGCACACCTGCCTCCACTCATCTGTAGACACATCCCTTATTCTAACAGACACCTGTGTACCCAAACACGTGTACGTGCACAACCATGTACCTTACTCCTCCATCTCGCACTTCTACTCAATGCATGTATGCTACTCCATGTTCACTTAAATGCAGTACACACACACACACACACACACACACACACACAAGGTGACATGCCATCTCCCAATTTTGTGCCTTGTTAGAGAGTTGAGAGGCCAAGTCCCTGGCATAACACCCACACTACACCAACATACTTGTGACCATCAGAGAACTTCTTTCTCATGCCCTCAGGACAGACAGTACTTCAAAGGGACTCTTCCCTAGGCCTGTGCTCTTTGGAAACAAAGGCTGAATTCTGAGCCCAGCTTCCCACCTCCCAGGCCATCAAGGCCAGAGTCATACAGGTAAGTGCTGGGTACTAGAGGCTATAATTTAGCTGGAAGGATCAACACCCACTCCTGTCCTGTAAGAATTCAGAGTTTTCTACCTGGAAGACGAGCGCTTGGAGGCTTGAAGATACACAGTTCAGGAGTTCAGCAAGATCCGTGGAGGTTTCCAGCAAAGAAATCAGACAGCCCAAGCCTGCAAGGGCACAGAGTGGGAATAAACAAAAGATTGCATGAACTAGGTACTCATGCCCCAGTAACCCAGGGGCCAGACCCGAAGAACAGTCCAGAGGGAATTCCCGGGACTCATCTTGAACACAAAGGATCACCCCAGTCATTTCTGGGGCCACCTTCTTGGTAATCGTAGTCTTATCTCTGCAATTTGTTGCAATGGAAAGACATGTTTGGAGACAATAGCTCTACCTTGCAATTACACAGAGTCTGGGCTTCAGATGAGCTCACTGCACAGTGCAGACATGACCTCACCTATCCTTGACAGGTTCACAAATGAGCTAGTTTATTAGTGTCACTTAAATGATGGGGGCATCAAAGGCAGTAAGTGCCTTGCCTGGGGTTATGTACTCACACAGGTGGAACCCCCGCCTGTGTGTGATGTCAGGTCTGGGTGTCCCAGGTAGCATGGGAGGAGGAAGAACTCCTCTCCTTCCTGGGGGCAGCTGCCTAGCAAGTGTTTAGGAAGCAACAGGGTGCCGTGACTCTGGATTTCAGAAACATGGGGTCTTCAGGTACCAAAATTAACTAGCATGCACTGACTGAACGCTGCAAGCCTCTCGGAGGGACACAGAGAGATGCTAGCAGACACACATGTGCCCTAGACAGGCCAAGAGGAAGTTCGTAGGCATCTGAGGCCCCTGTGTCTTCACTGGGCTCTATAGATGGGTTAGAGCTAGAGACAAGAATAGTGTACGGATACCCACTTGGGATTTCTGGGGAAGCCAGTGCCCTTGGAGGGAGACTTTTAAGCCCCTCACTATTGGGAATTGATGCCCAGAGCTCTGAACCTTGCTGGGCTAAGGGAACTGGGGCATGCCAGGGGCATCTAGATTGGAGATAGCCAGGGTCTTAGGGACACAGGACATAAGTGACAAGTGAAAGAGGGTTGACAGATACTATTACCCAAAGCATGGGTTATTCCATAGCTTAATAACTAGCACGTACAGCCTTGGCAAGGCCACCTCTACTTCAAGGTCAAAGAAAAGACTATTTTGAAGGTGGCTTATGTGCAACCATCCGGTCACAGAAACCGAAGTGCTGCTATGTGGCAGGGGCCCTCTGGGTGCCCCAGCATGAGCACAGCTGACACCGGAAGGCACTTGCGTCTTTGCAGGTAGCTTCAGTCACAGTGGAGAGGGCTGGGGAGGGAGGGGGTTAAGCCTTCAGAGAAAGAAGCTGCTAGATCTTCCTGGGGTATTCTGACTGGAAGTGGAGCTTGGCACCCATTGCCACCCTCCTGAAAGGTCCTCTGGAAGGTTCCAATCACTCTATCTGTTCCTGTCCCACCCCCACCCCCCAACCCCCAAACTCAGTGTGTCACCAGCAATTAACTGGGCCTCTTTGTAGAAAATGTATTTTCCCTTTCTTGGAAAAAGGATTACAGTTCTCGAATGTCAAGTGGAGGAATCTGGTGCGCTGTATGGGTTGTTTGTGGAATAGTGCCACGGTGAGCAGCCGGACCCCTACACCCCGCATTGTTAGAATTCAACGGGGCTAACAGCAGGTCAACAGGGCTTGGTAAGCCACGGCGCTGACTCCATCCCATCACACAGGATGGATTAGTGTGTATACAAGACAGATGCAGAATGACCCTCCCTGTTCCCCTGAGGAGGGTATCTGGATAGAAATGCTGTCAAGCAGCAACACTGAAGCCTATCTCTCTGTGCCCCTCTCTCCCCAAACATACATTGGCACTGACACCCTGTCTGACCCTCAGGAAGGCCCTGGGAGCAGATGCCATAAGGGATTTCCTGGGTTTCCTGTCGCCCCTGCAGGAAGACATGCGTTGAGCAAGGTCAGCGAGGTAACTACTGCTCAGGTGTCCAGGGATCTTCCTAGTTGTGGCTATGCCCGCCCCAAAGGGAGAGTGCTGTGAAGGAGGGTTACATTTCATCTCTGCATGGCTCTCCAGATCCTCTTCATGGCCCGAGTCACCTGCCAGGACCTTCTTCGAAATATCCAAAGTGCCTTCGCTGATGATGGCGCGCAGATCTGACTTCAGGAGGCCGACTCGTCTGTTATTCTTCAGGACCATCTTCATGGTCTAAGGATGCAGAGGGAGAACAGGGATTACCTCGTGTCGCAGTACCGTGGCTCATTCCCCCTGGACATCCCAGAGCTTCCTATTGCTGTTGAGGGGTAGGAAAAGTGGCTGTGGGTACATCCATTAACATCAATCTCAAATGGCATGAATGTTCAGACTGTATGCCTTCTAGGTCAGGAAGCCAGACCTGCCAAGCTTCGTCTTCCTCAGCACCCTACTCAGGCCCAAGACCCGAGAAAAGAAACTGGAGGGTAATTGATCAGTATCTCAAATGCTGTCCTTGATACTGAGCAGATGGCAGTGGGGTTTTGGAAGCCTGCCTTCTCTCCCTCTCTCTTGCTCTGGGTATTCAGGAGTCACTTTCTCTCTGAGGTGCAGTCCCAACCCTGTTTCTGTGCCTCCTTCTGGGAAGCTTCCAATGGGAATGCAACCTTTAAGAGCTGATTTACTGAATTATCAGGCAGGGACTACAGAAACCTTTACTTTCATGACTTCATAGTATAGGTACCCGGTGAGCCTTCAACTACACCCATCTCCATTTCCCAGAGGAGGGAGCAGCATTGGGATATTCAGTAAATATCCTCACGGGGGCACAAGAGCAGAGATCAGGCTCGGAGCAGGGCTCACTTCAGAACCCAAATGCGCCCCCTGACTGGGATGAAATCAAGGGCCCACTACATAGGCACTGCCAGGAAGACCCATGAATACGTATGCACTCCAGACTGGGGATGGACTGAAGCCCAGCTCAGAACCCAGGGAGGACCGTGTGCTAGATGTATGGACTGCTTAACAGAGGACCTGGTGAGTTCCTCTCCAGCTCAGAAGTACTTGGGGCATAGCGCTGGTGCCCGAGCTGTCTCCTGATCTGCTGTCTGAAGGGTTTCAGGCTCACATCCAGGATGCTGCCATTATACCAGGGTCCCTTGGCATCATTGTGGGGCTGGTTTTCTAGATGCTCTGTAATGCCAGTATACAGAGAGAGCTGAGGTGACTGGAATCTCCCAGGGCAAGGGCCAGGGTGAGCTTCTTGACGCACCACGAGACCTGGGGGCCTCGCTAGCCAGTGGCCAGTGGGCTTTCCTGTCTACCTGCTGCTTGTGGGTGGGCTGGAATAGATGCCAGGCTTTCTAGGTGCCCAAGCCCCTTATAGATGCAGTGTTTGTGCATGGTCCATACAGTCTTCCATACAGCTGAGACCATCTCTAGGGCACTCGGAGCACCCGATACCATAAAGGTTGTGTGGTGTGGTATTGTTGCAAGGCACGATGACAGGGAATGTCTGTCCACACTCAGTACAGACGTGACTGTAAAAGGCTTTTGAATCATCTTCAGGCTGAGGTGAGTTGAGCTATGGGAGAAACCTGCTGATCCAGGAGGCTCGAGCTGTATCACCAGCCTCTAGCGTGTACGCCAGCTACATAACCGCCACAGAGGCCAAAGGCTCAGAGCTGAGGAGACTGGAGCCCCAGACACACAGAGTCCAGAGGGTCGCATATAGAGGGGGAGGGGTTTGTCTGCCTACCCACCTGTCCATCATAGGGTCTACTGTGCTGCCTTTTACCTTTCACCTCTCACCTCTGACACCAGCTGGCCCAGGTTGGCACCCCCAGGGCATCCCTCCAGTATCTGTTAAACGCTGCTCTGCTTTCTCTCTTTGTGCAGAGAGATTAGAGGTGACTGGAGCCTTCCAGTGCCAGGGGCAGGGTGGGCTTCTCACATTGCACCACAGGACCTGAGGGCCTCCCCAGCCAGTGGCCAGCAGACTCCCGTATCTGCCTATGGTTGGGATGAAATGGCCTCCCTCCTGCAGTCAGGGACTGATACGGAGCTTCCCCGTGTGCCTTGGGAGCACGCAGGGAGGTTGAGCTGGGTGTACCTTTGCCATGTTGGAAAGGTATGTCTTTCTCCTGAGTCTTTTGACGAATCCAGTGACTTCTGTAAAGAATAATACACAGGGCCATTACTCCTTCTGCACATTCTAGCTCCTCTGGGCAGGCGGGGGAGGCACCCATGCCTAAGCAGGGAAGCTGGGCTGCCTGAGTCTGGGCCTTCTCCTCCTCCTCACCCGTCTGCTGGACCTTCCCAAAGGCAGAGGGAGTCGGGTAGCAACTGCATGGCCAATAGAAGCCTGGTGGCAGAGACTTGTATAATCCTAGCATCTGGGTTGGGCTGCTACAGGGTGGTTTGGGTTCCCCT
This sequence comes from Arvicola amphibius, assembly GCF_903992535.2. NCBI lineage: Eukaryota > Metazoa > Chordata > Mammalia > Rodentia > Cricetidae > Arvicola > Arvicola amphibius. The sequence goes on from NC_052055.2 coordinate 95,109,812, forward strand.
TATCTACACGGTGAAGTATTGCTCCACCGCGATGGTACTGAGAAGACACGCCTCAGTGAGCAAATTAGTCATGAACGTGGAAATTTCCTAAAGGGATTGGTGCTTTTAAGAAAGGAGAACTCAGGTAAATTCCTCACCTCTTCCCCAGGGTGAGGGCAAAGCCGACGGACTGTCTATGAAACAGAAAACAGGTCCTGACTAGATCAGGTCTGCCACTGCCCTCAACGCTGGACCTCCAGCCTGTACAGCATCCCTTCCTCACAAAACAGCCGAGCTGCGACTCTCAGATGCTGCTGAGCTGCCCAGGGCACGATGCCTTACAGCAATCTGAGCTAACTAAGCCAGGCATTCCGAGGAGTCTAGAATTTGCACCAAGATCTCCAAATACCCCAACTTTCTCATATCTTTGGAAAAACTATTAAAGGAAAGGATGGAGGGAAAAGGTGTGGGGGAGGGGCTGTGTGTGTGGGGGGAGAGGCTGTGTGTGTGTGAGGAGAGGCTGTGTGTGTGTGGGGGAGAGGCTGTGTGGGGGGAGAGGCTGTGTGTGTGGGGGAGAGGCTGTGTGGGGGGAGAGGCTGTGTGGGGGGGAGAGGCTGTGTGTGTGGGGGAGGGGCTGTGTGTGGGGGGGGGAGAGGCTGTGTGTGTGTGGAGAGAGGCTGGAAGGGGATAGAGGATGTGTGTGTTGGGGGGAGAGGTTGTGTGTGTGTGTGGTGGGGGAGAGGTGGTGTGTGTGTGGGGAGAGGCTGTGTGTGTGTGTGTGGGGGGAGAGGTTATGTGTGGGGGGAGAGCTGTAGGGGGTGGGGAGAGGCTGTGGGAGGGGGAGAGGCTGTGTGGAGGGAGAGGCTTGTGTGGGGGGAGAGACTGTGGGTGGGGGGGAGAGGCTGCGAGTAGTGAGAGTTTCTTACGCTTTCCCTCTCCTCCTAAATGAACTTGGCTATCCACCTGACAGCTATTGAGGAGAACATACCCAGGCAGTGTTTGGCAGTGGGTGGCTCAGCCCAGGAAGCCATCAGAACCACTGATGACAAAATCACCCAGGCAGACGGGGCTCTGCATCCATTTCACGGGGTTACTGCGCACGTCCCACCGGTGGATGGAGCTGCCCTTGTGGCAGCATTCGGTTCTTCGTCTTGCAGAACCTGGGTTTTGTGTGGAGCCCTACCTTTGAGTTTGGAGATCTGTAAGACAGCTGGAAACCCTTCCAGAGCACTGAGAAGCCACAGTTTGAATCTCTTACTGAACAGCCGGACAGATTTCAGGTACTGGATACTAACGTCCTCCAGGAGTCGGGGAGGAGCGTGTCCTCCAGGCCCTGCAGAGAAAGAATCAAGCAGCATGAGCCGGCTTGGCTGCCTCAGGTGCTGCCAATAACTGACACGGGGGACCCAGCAGGTGGTGGTAGGGCTGAGGGAGGTCGCGAATGACCTAATGCAGCCACTGCTTTTTGTACATGACATCCTGGCACCATCATGTGCCAGAACTGCAATCTGGACTTCCCAATATTGATACTGGAATCTTTTTCTTTCTTTCTGATCCTGCGGATGGATTGTACATACCAGCAAATACTAGCCACTGAGATCCACTCTAGTCCCTGATTCAGCTAAAGCAACAAAAACCCAGAGCCAAACAAAAATCAACAACAAGCAGCCAGCACTCTGGTTAAACCAGGAGGGGCAGAAATCTACATGTTTAAGGACAGAGTCAGCTTCTTTCATTCTCCTTCTGTAGTGAAAAGCTAGAGGCACCAGATCTTGAAACCTGAAAGGTGAGATTTGTGATGAGCAAGACAGATCACCACAGAAACAATGCCTGTCTGACCCTCAAAACCTAGGGACTGCCTCCAGAGACTGGAGCTACAGAGCAAGGTAAGCCCCACAAAGGCTGCTCCAGAGTAACCAACCATGGCTCTGCATTCAAAAAACATCTTCTCTGAAATTGTATTTGTTTTTTATTTTATGTGGCACGAGTGTTTCCCTGAGGCACATCTGTGCACTACATGTGTGAGTGCCCGATGAGGCTAGAAGAGGCTTTGGATCCCCTGAAACTGGAGCTACAGAAGGTTGTGAGCTGCCATATGGGTGCTGGAACCAATCCTGGGTCCCTTGGAAGAGCAGTCAGTGCACTTAAACTCTGCGTCATCGCCCCCCGTGACTGCCCTGGAAAAATGCCCTTTTAAAAGACTAGCCTGGGAGAACATCTAATAATCCCAGACCAGAGACTGAGGTAGGAGGATTGTGAGTTCCAGTCAGCTTTGACTGCATAGGAGAATCCTGTCTCAAGAAGCAAACAAAACAAGCAAACAAGATAATAATAAATTAAACATCTTTGGTTGGTATGTCCAGATATGGAAACTGGCTAAATTCTGAATTATGGGTCATTGTATTCTTTGTATGAGGAAAATTTAAAAAGAGCAAAAGGCCCTGATTCACTCACGCACTGGTCATGTCTGTGTTAAGGGTGTGCTGTTCTGGGCCGGTGTGTGTACTGGGGGTGTGCTGTTCTGAGCTGGTGGTGTGTACTGGGGTGTGCTGTTCTGGGCCGGTGTGTGTACTGGGGGTGGTGCTGTTCTGGGCTAGTGCGTATTGGGGGGTGCTGTTCTAACTCGACCACTGTCGTCTGTTTCTGGAAGGGACGCGCAGGAGGATCAGGCTCTGCTCACCTTAAAAACAGCTGCATGTCATAGCATCCAAAGAGCTGGCGCACGTCAGGCAGCGACATGAGCATGACGGTGTCTGCTGCAGAGATTTCCAGAAGGATGTGATTAATTCCTTCCACGCTAATGTGACAGAATGCATCATCAGAAACTTCAGGCTGTGCCTTGTGGGCCCCATCCCCATCCATTCAGAGACCCCGCAGGCTTGCATGGGCTTCACACCACGGCACTGATATGCTATCAGTCTCACCAGCCGTGGTTTGGAGACTATTTTTTTTCTATTTCGTGTGTACTGGTGTTTTTGCCTGCGTTGCGTTTCTGTGTGAAGGCATCAGACAGTTGAGAGCGACCATGTGGCTGGCTGGGATTGAACCCGGGGTTCTCTGGAAGAGCAGCCCTGCTCTTAACCACTGAGCCATCTCTCCAGCAGAACTACTCTTTTCAGCAACCAAAGCCGGTCTGCCCTGCCTTGGTCTCACATCAGAAACCTATTTCCTTGAGGATGCTTCCTAGATGGAACGCTATTTCTGACCACCAGGGGGCTCCAGTTGATATAAGATGAAGGTTGGGCCACGTGGGGGGGGGCAATCAGGGTTGAGAATAAAAGTTCACTGACTGACTGACTAATCCCTTTGTTCATTTTCCAGCACAAAAAGAAAAGGAACAGCCTTGCACCTTGGGCCTCTTCCTCAGCACCAACTGTGAAGTCATGGGAGGCATCTCAAGTTGTCAGTTTCCTTCTTTTCCTGTTTATATATCCGTCATTTCCATTTTTTTTTAAACTAGATTGGCAGCTGCCAGCCAATGAAGACTGCTGCCTTTAAAGGTTAGTTATTACGTGTGTGTATGTGCACGTGTGTCTCTGTGTTAGTATCCACAGATGTGTGTGTAAGCCTGCAGCATCAGAGACATCAGGTCCCCTGGAGCAGGAGTTACAGGTGCTCTGAGCCACCATGCTGGTGCTGGCACTGGACTCGGTCCCTACGAAAGCAAATGAGTGCTCTTCACTACTGAGCCCCAGCCCTAAGATTCTTGCCCTGTGGGATTTATCCAGGCGGAGACATCCTGAGCAGGACAAAACCCTCCAGGACCCCAGTCAGGAAGCGAGTCCCAGTAATAGGCTGTCAAGGAAGTGAGAGCCACAGTAAGGACGTGACTTCGAATCCTATTGACAGGAGACTTCTCCAAAGAGAGTCAGGGAAATGCTATGCTGAGGGCAGGGTGTGTGTCTCCATCCACTTATAGCCTGGTTGGTGACTCTTGCTCCAAGGTCCCTGCTCCTGCTCACTGGTGAGGCAACATCCACAAGTGTTTTCTCCAGTTGTTCCCCTCTCCCTGATATCTGTTACTGACCAAGGCTGAACTGTGTCCCTTCTCACATTGACCATGATGAAACTCCTGTCCAGACAATCCAAAATGGGGGGGCCTTCCGATTTTCCCACTGGGGTCGGAACTTTATGGGGGAGGGCAGACTAACTTTGCTAGTTCAACCTCTGCCACCATCTCCTTTAGGTTTGAAGTCTTTCATTGTCATGTCCCGTTGGGGAACATCTTGCTGCCTCTGCCTACAACATATGTTCCATCTGGATGCCCTTCTGTCCCCAGGTTTCTGACTGCCTAAGCCTCTGCTTTTCCTACTGGGGATTGGAAGCAGCATGGTGACCTGCTTTGGGAGTCCTTTCAGCTTCTGCTCTCCTCTCTGGGCACCCAGAACAGTCTAACATGCAGCCTGCTATGGTTGTCCTCCTCTGAACTTATGAAGGGGTTTATGCCATTGTGGAGGATAAGATATCAGTGTTTAGAGACAGGGCCTTTAGGGAACTGACTTGGATTTAGAAGGTCATTAGGGAAGAGCCTGATGACTGGATGCTCATGGTTCTATAAGAGGAGGAGAAAATCCAGGGTGCTCACACGTGTGTATTCGCACAGTGCATGCGCGCCGCGCGCGCGCGCGCACACACACACACACAACACACACACACGATTTGTGTATTGCGCTGAGCTGCCAACAAGAACGCTGTCATCAGACAGAGTCCTTAAGACCTTGACCCTTTAAACTATGACTTTTTAAATCCTTTATAAAGGAGCCTTTCCCAGGTATCCTGTTACAGTAATTGTGATAGTTTGAATGTGAACTGTCTCCCATGGCCTATAGGTTAAAGGCTTGTCCTTGCTGTAACGCTCTTAGGAGGTTAGGCCCAGTAGGCAGTGTTCCCAGCCACTGGGGGTGTGGCCTTTAAGAGGACTGTGACACTTGCTCTCTTCCTCTTTCTCATAGTGTCTCACCAGGGGGAATACTTTGTTCTGATGCTCACCCCTGCCTTCACTGTTCTATTCTACCTCCTCAGAGATGCAGAGTGAAGAGTCAATCAAACACGGACCGAAATTTCCCAAACTACAAGCGAAAAGAAATGCCCCTTCGTTGTAAGTTTGTCTCAGGTATTCTGCTGCAGTTCACAGTAGCCGGCTAACACCGGCAGGAAAAGGTGACCAGTGACCAGCTCTAGGGCCCATCAGACTTATTGGGGTAACATTGTTTTTTCATTACCAACTCAGGCATTTCTCAAGTTTGGGGAAAATGCCTTCCGAGTCACAGAGATGGAGCCAGTCCTCTCTCACTGTCACGCTCACACTGGCTCCATAGCCCATGTGTGCATGCTGAGGGGCCTGCCACTCAAAGCTGACATGCTTAGGTCGGAAAAGCATTGGGAAAACTTCGTTGGAGTGTGCCCTTGTTTCCCTGGATTTTTATCTCATGCTTAGAAAAGTAAGATCCAGGCAGACAGATGGCCCAAGTGTAGCTTCAAGCAGTTTTTTTTTGTTTTGTTTGTTTTTTGTTTGTTGTTTTTTTGGTTTTCGAGACAGGGTTTCTCTGCAGCTTTTTTAGAGCCTGTCCTGTAACTAGCTCTTGTAGACCAGGCTGGCCTCGAACTCACAGAGATCCGCCTGCCTCTGCCTCTCGAGTGCTGGGATTAAAGGTGTGCGCCACCACCGCCCAGCCAAGCACGGTTTCTTGAGTTCCACCCCTGCCCACTTGGGTGGAAGGACGGAGCTACGCCTGAGAAGTCGTCTCCTGCATTCACACATGTGTCATGTCTACACAAAGAATAAATAAACTGCAATTCAAAAATTAATTTTTGGTAAGCCTAGCACTTGGGGAGGCAAAGACAGGCAGATTTCTGTGGGTTTTGAGGCCAGTCTGGTTCTGGGTCTACAAAGAGCAGCTCTAGGACAGCCGGGGTTACACAGAGAAACCCTGTCTTGAAAAACCAAACAATTTTGTGTTTTCCACAGCCCATTCTACGCCCCTCCTTCTGTAATGGGGAGGCCCCATTATACTTTATACTATAGGTAGCTTTATACTATAGGTAGGTGATGTATCACTGAGTGCCACACAGTCAGTTCTAGAATAAAATCTAACAATGCCTATGCCAGATCACCTGCCTCAAAGTCCTTTTTCTTCTTTCTTTCCTCTCTTTTCTTTTTTAGGCTGAAGACTGACCCAGGGTCTTGTGCTTGCTAGCCAGCTCTCTACCACTGAGCGAGCTAAATCCATAATCCCTACTGTCCTGTTTCTTTTGACCATGACATGTGTTGATAAAATGGCTTGGGCATTACTGGGGGAAAAAAAGGTAGCTATTACCACCCCATACTTTATTCACGCTCAGCTGAATCTGTTCTTCAAGAGTGATGATGCCTGATGCCCGTATCGGAACCTTGAAGAATTTCCAAATGCCTTCACTGAGACTAGGACCTCACCAATGACCAAACAGTTGCGTGATGAGTTGTTGGAATGCAGAGGGATAGCTCTGGGTATCCCCGGATGGATCTGATCAAGTTAAGTGGTTGACACCAATCATAAGTGCTTGTATTTTATAGACAAAAGCCTACCTTTTCCAGCTCTTGGTTTCCTCACATTCTGTAAAATGTCTTGACAGTAGTTGCAGTACTCGTCCGCGAGGAAGATCACCTCGGAAAGCATTTGGATGTCAGCTCATCTGTCAGGCCACTTCGCAAGCAATCATCCTGAGAGAGCCCGTGGAATCTGCTCTCTGAGGCCATCCCTGTCACTGTTCTGACATGACTGTGGCCGGACTTTTCACCCTGCCTGTGTTCTTTGTTTGCAGAGAGTCAGTACAAGTTACAGACTGACACCTCATGGGCTCTAGTTTTCCTGTGGGAACTCACCTAGCACGGTTGGTTATACAGCACTGTAACTTTTGGGGGTGTGAAGTGTGTGTGGTATTGTAGGTGCACATATGTGTGTGTGAACACGCACATGTGTGTGTAAAGGCCAGAGGCTGACTTCCAATGTCTTCATCTACCTTTAATTCCACCTCTAATTTTTTAAAGAATTTTTATATTTACTTATTCATGCATGTGGGAACATGTATGCCACAGCACATGTGTGAGGTCATATTCCGTATTCATGTGTGTGGGTGTATATGGAAACATACATGCCATGGCACATGTGTGAGTTCATGTTCATGATGTAGGTGTATATGGAAGCATGCATGCTACAGCGCATGTGTAAGTCAGAGGAATGGTTTCTCTCCTTTCACTGTGTGAGTCCTAGGAATTGAATCCAGTTTGTCAGGCTTGCTTCTCTCTGCTGATCCATCTCAACTGACCTGACTCCCTCTTTTTGCTTTTGCTGGTGCTGGTGCTGGTGTTGATGGTGGTGTGTGTGTGTGTGTGTGTGTGTGTGTTGTGTACTGTGCATGTTTACATAGGCCCATGGAGGTCATTGGGAATCCCTCTCCTCACTTTTGCCTTGTTCCTTGAGACGGGTACCACTGACCCTGGGCCACTGATTGGCTAGACTAGTTTGTCTAAGATTCCTGCTATCCTCCTGTCTTCAGCCACCCCAGCACTGGGATTGTAGACCTGGGCCTCTGCCAGTGTTGAGGCTGCCGTGGATTCTGGACCTGGGTCCTCATGCTTGCACAATGGGCAACTTACATTATTGATTGAACCATTTTCCAAGGCCAGCAATGTTTGACACCTTTCTTCCTAAACACTAGCACCCTGCATTATTTCCCAGCTCCAGGTTCTAGAGAATCCAGTTCTCTGCCTTCTTGTTCTGACCCCCTTCTTTCACGCAGGAGACCTCACTTGAGAAAATGAACAGCATCAGTCCCAGGGAGCCTTGCACCTGCTCTGAGGGCCAGACCTCAGTTTCAGGCCCACAGGGAAGACTGATCCTCACAGGCCTGAGAGGAAGGAGGCGCTATCCCAGTGATGACAACACCTCACAGGCAAAGTAAGAAGGCCCTGAAAGTAAAAGGCGGATGTCCCTCAGGGCACAAACCTACCAGCTTACAGGGAGTACTTATTTGCCAACTCTTGCTCCCAAATGGACATCTTCTGAAGGGAGACACGGGTGATCCTATCCGTTCCGTCTTTATTGGGGAGTGATTTTCACACTACAAGTCATTGATACGATGATAGTTCTTAAAACAAAATGAGTTCTCTGGCACATAGACTAAGTCATAGTCACAGATATAAGTCACTCTGTCTCACGGTCTTAGACGTGCTACTGTTTCTGCAGCTTCCCCTATAGTACAACCACAGTGATTCCTACAGCACTGTCAGCTACATGGCCACAAAGGGAGGGGTTTAGCTGTAACCCCTCTTAGGGTTTCTGTTGCTGTTGAAGAGACACCATGACCTCGGCAGCTCTTATAAAGGAAAACATTGAATTGAGGGGGCCGCTTACAGTTCAGAGGTTTAGCCCATTTATCATCGTGGCAGGGACATGGCGGCTGGGAGTATGGTGGTGTTCAGACGGACATGGTTGCTGGAGAATTTTACCACTTTGATCCAAAGGCAACAGGAAGTGAACAGTACTGCTGGGCATAGCTTGAGCATATATGAGACCTCAAAGCCCACCCCCACAGTGGACACACTTCCTCCTACAAGGACACGCCTCCTAATAGTGCCACTCCCTTTGGGGGCCATTGTCTTTCAAACCACCGCAAATACATTACCCAACGGATCATTCTTGGGGGGGGGGGTGGTCCTGTGTTACAGTCAGGAGCTGAATAGTCATGATTAATAAAATATCAGCTATGAGCAGCCTAATGTCACTACGTATTTCTAGAAACTGGTCGTCTGTAGAATGTGCTCCTTGAAATAAACTTGGGGTCGGAGCTGTTTCAGAAGAGAGTTGTTTCAGAAATCCTGGGCTGACCGGAAGATGACCGTCACAGGCTTCACTTTTGAGTAACAAATTTCGGGCTAGAAGGGAAGGGGCCAGGGATGTGATGGAAACCACACAGGCCCTCCTCACACTGTTGACCATCTGGGTAGGGGGTGGGACTGCTCCTGGCTAGTTGACACCAATTTTACTTAGTGTGACATCTTTGGGATTTTTGGAAGCTTTCCCCTATAATAGGTTGCTGAAATGAATTCCACTAATTGAACTTTGGTGTAAAGCCAACCACACAGATTGGAGGCTTTTCATCCTCCTCTCCATCTTAAGTATGTGCTCAGTTCTGGTCTTGGAATTCGGGCAAGCTTCCCGGTCAAGGTTTCACATCCTATCCCTGGTTCCCTCAGTTCCTACATGGGCATGCTGAACTCAGTCACTTGCTGGTTTCTGGGGTCTGGGTATGTTGTTGTCTATCAGGGTTCCTGAGGGTCAGCAGCTCCTTTGAACTCCTGGGCACTCTTCCTCAGGCAGAGGGCTGTGCTCAGTCATCAATCCCACAAGTGCCACACACAACAGCAACACCCCAGGGGGAATTTCTCCTTGTTTGTGACACCCCTTATTACTACTGAGTATCACACTGAGGACTGGGGAGTTGGAGGGACCACCCAACAGCCAGGGCTTCTGAACTGGTAGCATCTGGTAAAGCAGGTGACCCTGAACTTCCGAAATGCATACTGTGAGTTCAGGTTTCCAGCACGCGGCACCAACCAACACCCTTTCTGTAGACTCTTAGAAATCAGTGGGGACATCAGTGTCCCACACACACACACACCACACACACACGGCAGAATGTAGAGTGGTGTCGCTCAAAGGCTTGTTTCTATGGATGCTGTCCGTGCCCCAGTCCTGCTGTACCCTGCTCTCTGGTCTCTGGGGATAGTGAGGAACCGACCATCAGGAAGGGCCTGTTTCACAAGCTCACCAGTCTGACCATCAGCGCTTCTCTTAGAGATGACCCAGAGAACTCACAGTTCCAGCGTCCGGGCAGCTTCTCACAGTGAAAACTCCACTTTTACCGGCCGTCTACCTCAGAGCCCAGACAGACCTGGATATAGCTGCTCTCTGGCTGCTGCTATCTGTTCCCAAAGTCATGTTTCTCAAAGTGTGGTCCTGAAACTACATCTTTGTAATAGGGATACATACTCCTAGTCCCCAGGGGGTGATTCAGAGGAGGCCAGAAATCTAGCATTTCCACCACCTTTTCTGGCACACTCAGGGTTGATATCAGGCAGGTGTGTGGGTGTGCACACACGTGTGCTTCCAGGCAGAGGCCGGAGCAGATACCCGGCACCTTCCTCTATTGCCGTTGACTGGATGCCTGATGTTTTGTCTAGGCTTGCTGGCTGCTGAGCCAACCGGATCCAACCTGTCTCTGCTCTTCAATGCTGGGTTATAGGCATGTGCAGCTGTGCCTAGCTGTTTCTTCTCTGGGTGCTTGGGGTCCAATATCAGATCCTCACCAAGCGCTCTCACTCGCTGAGCCATCCTGGAGTCTCTAGGCAGACTTTCTCTTTTTCTTTTCCTTTCTTTCTTCCTCCCTTCTCCCTTTCCTCCTCCTCCCTTCCTTTCTTCTTTTCAATTCTGAACCACTGAAGTCTCTCTATTTCAACATGACCAATCACTGTCTTGCCACCACCCAGAAGTCATGCTAGGATGTATGGGACACTGAAGGATTCTCAGCCCTAGACTGGACTTCTGGATCACCCCCTCCCGCTGTGAGGCTCAGGGTGAGAAAAGAATGTAGAGCCCGAGGTTGGGGGAGGGGTGCCGTGCACTCACCAACTCATGGTAGTTGCAGTTAGCTGAATAAATCCACACAAATGAAGCTACCCAAGTCCGCATGTATGCAGAGGAGCTCACAAGGCCCTACCCCTAGCTAAGGAGCCATTGGCAGTTGTGAGATCCTCTGCGTCCATGCTGGACTTGGGTAGCTTCCACCTTGTGTGGATTTATGCAGCCACCATGATTCTGCTAGAGGAGAAAGAGTCACTTTTCTTTGGGGATGTGCCACTGGCAGGTTGCCCACGCTACAGGGAATAAACCCTCACCCTTGGGCATACGGGCAGAGCAAACTGGACTCAAGAGGACCTGAAGTGTGGAGGGGGTGTGTTGGGAGGCTATTTGGAGGGGATTGCTGAAAGGGAGCAGGGTAGGGCAATATGAAACTTGTCAAATAAGACTACTTATAGAGATAAAGGATTCTAAGACTATAAAAGTACTTGTTATGGGACATCAGAAGGACAATTCACGAGTGCTTGGCATGTAGGGCACTTGGGCTACTCTCCCTCATGTCACGGCAGTAGGTGAACAGCTGGTCTTCAGCAACACACACCCACCATAACTTCTGCCTCACCACAACCCCAGAGGAAGTACATGAAAACTTCCAGAGTGTGAGCCAAAGTAACCTCTTCAGCTTAGTTAATTTGGTTAGAGCAGGTGTTTTGTTACAGCAATGGAAAGCTGACTAATACAAGGCTTATCCATCAATCCCTGAGCATACAATGAGGGTGCCATCTTACTGTTGCCAGATGTGTCCCCACAGTGTTCCCTGAGTTACTTTGGTCTCTCTATCGCCTTTTTTCTTTCTATATCTTTGATCAACCCCCCCACCATATCCTGTTCTCCTTTGAGAGGCTTTGATGGTGCCTCACACCCCCATGATGAGGGATCCAAATCCCTCAGTCTGGGATTTGCAAGGTCTTCCCATTTGGCACCTGTCTACCTTCCTCACCAAAGCATAAGGCCATTCCTCATTGCCGCCATGCTGTTAGCCCTACCTCCCAGGTCAAATGCAAGCTACACCCCAAGATGAATACTCTTCCAATGAGGATTCAGGGAATCCCTTCAGGACCAGCTATGTCCTAGCATACCAGGCAGAGCCTCTGGTGCCCCAAGTTAGTCTAATCTCCAGATCCCGAGACTCTGCTACTTTACATGACACAAGGGATATATATATATATATATATATTATATGTGTGTGTGTGTGTGTGTGTGTGTGTGTGTGTATTTATACGTATACACACACACACACACACACACACCACACACACACACACACACGGTCTTTGGAAACTAGAAGGCGAGAAACAGATTCCCCCAGGGACTGGCGATTAGGGCAGAGCTCTACAGATACCGTGACCTTAGCCTGGTGGGAACTGCTGGGGAACTCCTGTCCCCAGAACAGCAGACACTCCATTTTGTGTGGTTCAAGGCTACCGATACCATTTTAATTTGCTAGAGCACCCGCGTCTTCTGTGGTCCTTCTCCTAGTCATTGCTCACGGCTGAATGAACGTCAGGGCTAAAGCAGTGGGCAGAGGGGGACGCAAAGGGAAGATAAACAAGAGTGCTTGCCCCTGGGTGCGAAATGGCCAAGCTAGCCGGATAGAAGGAAGGACAAGGGACCAACCGAGACAAGTTGAGTCTGTCCTAGCTACCCCCCACCCCCTTCCACACACACACCAGGGCTCCACAAGGTAACTTGCCATTTCCTAGCTAACTTCTCAGTTTTATGGATAGTTACACTTTTTAAAAAAGGATTTATTTTATTTTATATGTGTGGTATTTGCCTGCACGCACAGATATGTGCACCACATGCATGCTTAGTTGTCATGGATTCCCTGGAAACTGGATTACAGCTGTGAGCTGCCATGTGGGAATCCAAGCTGTGTCCTCTAGAGAGCAGGAGTGCTCTTAACCACTGCCCATCTCTCCAGCTCTGGGACAGTTATATTTTTAAAAATACATTCTTGCATCTAACTGTAACAGACATTCTGAATTGCGGGCACAGACAACTTGCCTCTTAAGAAAAGCTTCTGCCTGCTCCATGAAGGAGACCGCCCCAGATCACCTCAGGGGAGGAAGGGGAGGAGAAGAGCATACCAAGACTAGGAAGTCCAGATGCACCTGGTTCTGAGCGCTATCACTCCAGGGAGTGGTGCACCTGGGCTTAGTGTGCTCTTACTCTGGGGGGTGGACTCAGTTGTTGCTGACCCATCTGCTGAGCCTCCCCGTTGACGGCCTGCTCCGCCTCCCTGTGTCGTGGGGTGAATCCAGCAGTACAGGAACTAAGACCACTAGTGCAATCAGGGGACTCAAGAGGAGGGTCAGCTCTCATTCATAATAACCACTCTGACCCCCACAGACCCTCCTGCCTTTGCGGATTCACCACCCTTCGATACTGTCCCAGTCTCTCCAGGTCAACCGCAGCTCCCTGCCCACAGACAGTGCTTCTCAAGTACAAGACCCTGGGATTTTTGTCTTTATAACTTTTGGGTTATATCCCATGAAGCCCCCAATAGTATTGGTTACAAAATAGATGTTTAAAAATGATTCTTCGTGAGATTGTATCTGCTAGGGACAATGTTTCTGTCCCTCCAAATCCCTGTGCTGCTAATCTTAAACTGTGCTGGAATTTTAGAAGTGGGGCCTTGGGAGGTGATTAAGTTAGGAGGGTGGGACCTCGACCAACTGGAACGCTCACAAGGTCAGAGAAGGCTGTGCAAACCAAGGTCGGCGGGAGCAGCCTGCCGTCTGCAGTTCAGTACAGAGCCCTCGCCAGCGCCACCCAGGACCAAAAGAAATCAGTGTGTTTAAACTGTGTAGTTCAGAGTAGTTTGCTTTAGCAAACCGAGCTAAGACACCATCAGAGTACTGTCATGAGGTCTTGGCCAACTAAAGCAAAGCTCAACTCAGGGTCACAGATTAGCTATGAAATAGTTCTGATGTCCTGATTCTAAGAGTGGAAGGAATACCACGGCAGCGCACTGCAGCAAATTTATGACTAGCCACCTTTGCAGCCTTTAGAGTTATACCTCAAGAAATGCAGCTCAACAGTGACAGCGGCTGAGCAGGGTGGTCCTTCGGGACAGGGGCCAGGTCTGTCCTAGGTGAGTGTAATGTATGCTGGACGCTCAACAGCGAGACCAATAGGTGGTGGATCAAGGATTGTCCAGGACACCACACACAGAAACAGTTGTAACTCCCAAATTCAAGGGGTCTATTAACCACATCTATTTCACACCATACTCACTATTTCCTCCTGCTTAATAACGTTGTTAAAATCAGTAGATTTTCCAAAGGCGACAGCATCACCACTGTGGAAGAACAGACAACAGAGAAATCGCATGACTAAGAAGCTGCTCTCTGAACGGGAGGAAGGAATTTCTCCTGCAGCAAGCTTGTTTGCTTAAGATATAACTCTTTATCAAAAACTTGTCCTCCAAGGTGATTGCCACGTGCTTGAGATTTTTTTTAAAATCTATTTCTGTATCTGGGACAACCTTGCGTTTTAATTTTTAAAAAAATTATTCCCTCCAGAAGCAAGGTTATGATAACCATCAAGGAAACAGCTTCACTCCTGTGGAAGAAGAAAAAAACCATGGTGAAAAGGGGATCTTTACTACTTTCTCATTCGGGTGTTTTCATTAGCAACCCAGATATGGTAATGCCACATGACGGAGGCGACAGAGCGGTCATAGAACAAGGGAACTGGGGGTTGATAGTAGACTCTCAGCTTCATTGTGCTACGCTCGATGGACTGCTGTGTTTAAGAAACACACACAGTAGAGAATAGATTTAGTCCTGTTGAGTGCTGTGGTATGTTTTCCCTTTAATTATAGGCATAAGACAGACAGGTGCAGGGCCTCCTGCTTGCACCAGGAAATGTGTCTTCTCTGGATGTAAAAGAGGAGAGAGCATCTTCCTCCCTGTCTGCCCCTGGGGCTAAGGCTGAGCTGAGCGGCAGGCATGGTTGGGTAGCTTTGTCCACCACCTCAGCCATCACTGTCCTCTTTGCCTCAGAGTGCTAGGCTCTCTCCCCTCCCCTCAAAGTGGGGAGCAATCGTCAGGTGGACACTGAGGGAGTGGGCCAGCAATGGCGTTCATTGCATCAGAAGATTCCATCCCTGCTCGGCCTCCCAAAAAACCCAGGTGCCTCCCAAAAACCTTCTAAAGATTGTGTTATGCTGTCATTCTGCCCTCCTGTCTGAGTCATGAAAACCCGGGCAGAGCATTTGGTATGCATCTGATAATGTTTCTACACAGTACTCTATCTCCCGAGTGGTGGGCAGATTGAGAGGCTGGATACACGTCCTTCAGGAAACTACACGTTTCATTCTTTACAAGAACTGTTATCAAAACATCCATTTGACTCTGGGCATTCCAAATGGCTCACGGGATATAGTTACCATTCAACCCAGAAATATCGATGGAGGAACTCTGCCTATAAGGTGGCTCGCAAATGCTAGAAAATGTGTTTTAGGAATTCCGTTTTTGGCGTGTAGTGTGGACACAACGTGAGCTGTGTGCACCCCACCCCACTTCATATATTGGAGTATTAGCCTCTAATGTAGCTATATATGGAGATAGAATTTGTGTGTGTGTGTGTGTGTGTGTGTGTGTGTGGTTATGTTGTAGATTGCCTTTTATTTTATAAGGACAATTAAGAGATTGCCTTGAGGTCTCCAAAAAATATAAACTTCGAACAGCTGAAACTATGGAGATTATGGAGGCTGTTGAAGTTGGAATAAATACATTTTGCATTATGAGACAACCATGAGCCTATGGGGCCAAGGGTGCTATGCTTGAGTATCAAGTTGAAGAGGGTGGGCTTGTGAGGGAGAACTTGGACTGTCAACCTGACTGGTTTGGGGAACACCTGGGCCATTAAGGAGGGACGTGCTTGAGTGAATCTATGAATGTGTTTCCAGAGTCACTGACGGAGAAGGGGAGACCCACCACGAATGTGGCGGCACCGTCTCCTGGGATGGGGTCTTGGACTGAATAAAAGAGGGGGAAAGCAGAAAAGTCAGCTGAGAATTTGGCAGTCCCCACTCTCTGCTTCCTGGTCAGCATTGAAGACAAGCAGGTCTGCTGTGCCTTGCTCTCAGTGAGGGGATATGTCAGTCTGAACTGCAAGACAAAACAAAGCCTCGCTTGCTCTGCCATTTTGCCGGGTACTTAGCCACGGCAACAACAACAACAAAGATACAACCAATCCATATAGATTTTGGAACATTATATCAATTAAAACCAAGAAACTAAGAATTCATGAACTGTGAATTAACCCCTAGAGTAAAAAAAGACAGAGAGACATTTGAAATGAAGATTCACCCAGCATCAGAAAAAACTTAACCAGAAAACTATGGTTGTCAGCATTTGGGGACATCTTAAGAATCATCATTAAAGCGTTCTCCTTTTGGAGACATGGGTCTCATTCTGTAGCTCTGGCTGGCTTGGAACTCTCTTTGTAGACCAAACTTGCTTCACATTCATAGAGATCCATCTACCTCTACCTCTCAAGTGCTGGGACATCAGACCGAATCCTTAGGCTTTTTGTCCAACAAAGTAGGAGGAAATGCAATTTCTCTACAATTCTACATTGGGTCAATATAAGATTCCTACTATCTTTCCTATGTAAAAATAAATACAAGACCACGATATGAATATTAGATCCATTTATCCATTCAGCCATCCTTCCCGCTAGTGACCATCTAACCCATCTATTTGTCTATCCATCTGTCTGTTCAACTGTCCATCCATCCACCTATTCACCATCCATTGCTTAACTATCTATTGATCTGCATCTCATTCAGTCATCATGGACGTGCTAAGTGTCTACCACATGACAGGCACATGTTAAGTGTCGTCTACCACAAGACAGGCATTTTGCTGGCTGTCAGGCATAGCTGTGTTTGAGACACACATCTGTTCTAATCTATTGAGGAAGAAAACAAAATGGAAAGATGTTGAAAGAATCATGGCCGCAGACATGTGAGGTGTTATGATGTATGTTGGAATAGTCCTATACCCCTGCGAATTCAGTGGTTCATAAACATGTCCACTGGTAGCTAGATGAGCTCACCTGAGCTTCCTTTGCAAGTAGCATCATGAGCTTCCATGAGCTGCCTTTACAACTGGCCTCATTTGACTGAAACTTATACAAGATACTTGGATAATACTTATTAAGCCCTTTTGATGGTGAGAGTGAGCTTCACCAGGCATTTCCTTACGCTATTCAGACATAAGAAAGAGGCAGCTAGCAGATCTGGGTCAGATGAAGGGAACAATGATGGGGCACGTCACCCCTCTCTCTCACCCCTCTCCCCCTGCTGACTCACAGCCTTGGAGCAACTAGCACCGCTCATTAGGGCTGAGTCAGGCCCTCAAGTATTTCCAACTTTTACACAAAACTCCCAAATTCCTGCTAGGTGACTGGTGTTAGATATGGGTTTAACTCAAGGCTAACTGGAAGACCAAGGGGGCCGCTTGACAGAATAAGGGACCTGTGTGTGGCTAGTCTCACTACGGGAGCCAAGTTATCCTTTAATGTTAATGAGGATATTTTGTGCATTGAAATAACAAGAGTGAGAAAGAGAAAAAGTTTCAGCCTCACAGAGTGAGGGGACCATCCCAACAAAATCCACTTGTCAGATTGTCAGAGAGAACCAGCGGGGCTGTCTCAATCCTGTTTGGGATGACGATGATGCTCAACACCTGGGGCAATAAATAGGGTTGGTGAGCTCAAACCAGTTTTCCTTCAAAATCACCTCTTATTAGAGCACTGGTTCTCAACCTTCCTGATGCTATGACCCTTTAATACACCACCTCACGTTGTGGTGACCCCACCCAACCATGACATTATTTTTGTTGTTACTTTGTAACTGTTATTTTGCTATGGTTATGAATCGTCAAGTAAATACCTATGTTTTCTGATGGCCTTCGGTGACCCCTGTGAAAGGATCATTTGACCCCATCAAAGGGATCATGACCCAGAGGTGGAGAACCACTATTTTAGAGCCTCGTGCAAGCAAAGATGCACAGAATCCATGGGATTGGGCATGCAGATCAGCCTAAAGCATGTGTCAGACATGCACAAGGGCCTGAGATGATCTCTATAAGTGTACTGTAGATTAAATAAAATATACATAGAAGCAGAAGGAGAGATGTTTCCGGAGAGAAAGGAAGGGAACCAGGCGAGGAGGAAGGGAATCAAGAGAGAGTAATGAGGGGGTAAATATGATCAAAATACATTATAACCATGTGCGGAAATGTTTTAAGAAACATTATTTTTTAATAACAAGTATATGCTAATTTCAATTAAAAAAAGACATCAGCATGAGTTAGGACGCAAACTGGAGGCAAAAATACAGTTGGAACACAAAGCCAATGAACAGAGAACCTCTGTTGGTCTCTAGCCTTAAGGCCTGGCATGGAGAGCCCTGGAGGTCTCAGTCAACACGAGTGGGTGCAATGAGGACCTGGTGGATTGGACCTAGAGAGAACTGCAGACACTTGCTGTGCTTGAACCTGGAAAACTCGAGCTAGGAAGTAAGACGTGGCAGACCTGAGTTCCACTTGTCCTACCCTGGGGTCCCCTGCCACCCAGGAGCAGCCAGAGTGAGAACAGGGTCGAAGCAGGTCTGTCCAGGGTGCCAGCAAACAAGGGCTGTGTGTCTTTGGGTGCACTGGCTCCTGCGTCATTTCCCCATTGCGGTTCTGAATCAGAACATTGGGGACATTTATAGGCTCTGAGTCAAAGCAGAGTCATTGCTGAACTATGGCCCTAGTGAAACCACACACAATACTCAGTGCTGGCCTTGCTTTCAGGTCCCCCTCTGGGTGTCTAAAGCCTTTGCAGTTCCAGGTCACCAAAGCAGAGCCAAGAGCAAGCCAATGGCACAGGTGTGGGCCCTGTGTTAGCCGGTCCCATGAGGATGTGTGGCCCTTGTGGGCTACCCCTTCAGCTGCTGTGTCCTACCTAGGCTATTAGGATTTAATAAACACTGGGCAAGGGCAAGGGCAGTTAGACCAGGGGGAAGACAGGAGACCAGGGAGGGAAGGATGTGGCATCCTGCTGTAGCCACTGATGACTACGCTTCCTTCAGGAAGACTCTTGGGTTCTGGAGGTCCTGGACAGGAATGGCGTGGGGCTAGATGACTCTAAGTCCTATTAAGGCCTCTAAATATTTGATAACGTGAACTCAGACTTCCTTTCCAGGTTCACCTATAGTCAGATTCTTCTGAGGACCCCTTGGAGAAACCCAGGGAACCCTGTTTCTTTGGGAACCAGCAAACACCCAGTGTGGCTTTATGTAGTATGAAATCACATTATTTTAATTAGTTTCCCCAATCACTTGGCTTTGAAGAGACCAAGACACACTTCCAGGACACACAGTTAATCTTAAATAAATAGATAAGTAAATATCCCCACAAGTCTATCAAGTGTGGCGTTAGCTCTACCTCTGGTTTGTCTGTACATTCTTGGGCTTTGACGTTCACTGTCATTAATCCAGACTTCCCTTACATCACTCGACACCCCAATCTCTCTCGCACATCGCTCCAACAGTGGGGAAAACAACTTGAAACAATTACAAAGGTAAGAGGATAAAAATGCAGTAAAATCCAATTCTCAGCCCATGCTGGCCTAGCATGAGCACCCAGGCAGAAGCACTGCCTCGCAGCCACTGTGGGTCCGCCTGCAGTGCTCTCTCACCACGGGTGACATAATTATTTTGGTTTTTGATTGAAAGACACTCTTCACGGATAGCTTTGGAAATAAAGTTAAACCGTAAACATAGATTCAGATAGGGACACGCCATGACGTCCACAATTGCAAAATCTGTACAGTTTGATTACATTGTAATTACAGGCATCTCAGAAAACCACACCAACCACTTGTATGGGGCTGTGCTTCATTCACCCTCACCCTCAGGCCACCCTGCAGAGGGAGAAGCTAAGAGCTGTTGTCCCGGGTTTATAGATGGGGCAGGAGGAGGAGAATGCGGAGGAGGAGGGCTCTGATCTGAGTTCAGAGCGATTACCTATCATCCTGATCTTTTAGGGCACATTTATGCCAGACAAGGTAATAACAATAGGGGCTGTGGATATAGCTGAGTTTGTTAGCGACCTACCTACCATGCACAGGGACAGGGTTCATCTCTCCCAGCACACAGACACACAGACAGAAACACAGACAGACAAACAGACAGACAGGCACGCACGTACGCGCACACACACAGACACAGACACATACATCCACACACACTGGTTCCATCCTTCCCAAAACACAGATACAGCAAACAGACAGGCACACACACACATACACACACACACATACACATACTCACACTGGTTCCATCCTTCCCAAAACACAGATAGACAGACAGACAGACACATGTACACACACAAACACACGTGTGCGTGCATAAACATGCAAAAACATCATACACACTGGTTCCATCTCTCCCAGCACAAACAGAAAGACAGACAGACAGACAGACAGACACCACACACACACACACACACACACACACACACACAATGGTTCCATCTCTCCCAGCACACATACACATACAGAGAGGCAGACAGACAGAAACACACAATGGTTTCATTCCTTCCAGCAGACACAGAGACACACACACTCACACATGCAAAGAGAGACACACAAAAACCCTTAGAAAAAGTGTTTCGAAACTAAAAATGTACAAGAATTATGCTACTGGAAAAAAAATATGCTGGCAAGCTGAGCACCATAGCTTAGTCATTTTCTTCATGGAGGGAGGTTGCTACTCAGCTGTTTAACTGTCTCCTGACCCATTAGATTTAATGAACAACTTAATTGCAAAATGACGACCTGTGGGAAAGCCTCTGTAAGTGTTGAAAGTGTAAGTTATCCACATTTGCCTACCTGATGCAAACTTCAGCCCCTGGGTGTGTGTGGTGGGGGGTGGGGGTCAAGTTTCACAGGGAGACAGCAAATAACAGCAGGCATTGCAGTGGGTGGCTCTGGGCAGAGATGGCAGGGAGGGGTCCTTGGATCAAATGATAAGTTCCTGAGGATGTCAGGGAGGCTGAACCCTGCTTCCAAAGTCTTTGCGAGCCAGAGTGTCATCTGGGGGCATGATTCTTCATACACAAGTTTCTTTTCTTTCTTTTTTTTCTTTGAGCTGCCAGAACACAACTGGGTAATGTATATGTTTAACCTTAGCAAGTCCTAACCAGCCCTGAAAGCATAGGGTGGACAGGGCCAAAAAGCTGGTTGCAAACTTGGACACCTCATTAGTGGGGAGACTCATCAGCGGTCTCGCTGGGGGGTCCTGGCCCCAAAGGCTCTGTTTACATCTTAGCCCCTTCTTGTACACTGGCTGCCTAAATGGAAGGAAAAGAGGGCGTCACTGGGCAGGGGACCCTTTGGCAGAGCTGCTGTGACCTGGCACTGTCAGGTGGTGGTGGCCACAATTGCTAGGCTCCAGCTACCTCTGCTGAGCTTGCTTTCCCCAAGGGGTGGGGGAGGTGGGAAGAGGAGTGCTCTGCTTGTCCTGCATTGCTGGTACATGGATCCAGCTGTGGACAGATCCACAGCCACATTCCACAGGCTCAGGCTGCTACCCCAAGGCAGTCCCCTGAGCTCACCAACTGGCAGGAGAACAAAGGAATGGAAGTACAAAGGCTCAGCATTTGAGGGACAGCATAGACACTTTCAAAGGCCTTTAGCTGGAAAAGTCCCGTGTGTGTGTGTGTGTGTGTGTGTGTGTGTGTGTATGTGTGTGTGTACATGTCTGTGTCTGTGTGCTGGGATGGATGTAATGCATATGTGTATGTGTGTGTGTTGTAAGTGTATGTTTGTATGTGTGTCTCTCTGTGTGTATATGCCTATGTGCTGAGAGGTATGGAACTTGTGTGTGTGTATGCTTGTGTTCATGTGTCTGTATGTGTGTATGTACATGTCTAACATGTCTATGTCTGTGTACTGGGAGAAATGAAACCCATGTGTGTATGTGTGTTGTGTGTGTGTGTCTATGTGTGTATGTTTATATCTTTTTGTGTGTGCATGTCTGTGTCTGTGTGATGAGAAAGATGGAACTCGTACCCAAGTGTGTGTGGATGTGTGTGTGTGTACAAGTCAGTCTGTGTGCTGAGAATGATAGAACCCATGCATGTGTGTGTTTGTGTGTTCACGCGTGTGCGTGCACGTGCTGTGGCAGAGAGGAGGGCAAAGATTAGTTCCTTTACATCTTGAAGGGAAACAAAACCACATGTAATTCTTTTTGGAATCTATATGAAGTAGAATGGAAAAGGACAGACTAGGTTACTTGGGATTTAAGTTAAGCAGGGCCACTTCCCCAGGTATGATTAAACACACATGTACATACACACATGCACACACACACTCCACACTGACAGAGGAGGGAAGCGTTTTGCACCTTGGCCTCAGTCTGATGAATTTCTAGGTCAGCAATTACACCATGTCCAGGTGTTAGTATGGCTTCCTGGCTAGTCCCTGGGAGGCTTGTCCCTGCAAAATCACACTACCCTGGAGGAGAGAGAGAGAAAGAGAGAGAGAGAGAGAGAGAGAGAGAGAGAGAGAGAGAGAGAGAGAGAGAGAGAGAGAGAGAGATCTGCACTTTGTGAGGGGGTCTTTTTCATATGGTAAAAAGCAAATAAAAAATCTTAAGATGCTGGTCAGATCTTGGCCTTTCTTGGGTCTCGGGTGAGATTTACCACACCCATCCCATCCATGGATACTGCATCTATCTTCTGTCACCTCTGCAGGTGATAAGCAGACACTGTGTCCTGGTCCTCAAGATGGGCCCTTTACTGTATCCTGGAGCATCTCTCCCCCCCAGCACAGGCATGGAGAAAGTGGCGTGGCGGTAGTCCTCGGGCTTGAGTGCAGACTGGGCTGATGGGAGGGGCTATAGCAAAGCACAAAGAAACAGACAGACGGGCTTGTCTCGACACTGAATGTATTTTATCTAAGCTATATGCCTCTTTGAAGTGTTTGGGGACAGTGGCATAATGCTGAATGAAAGCCACTTTCCCTGTTCTTAGCCAAATCTCTGTACTAATGCGTGTGTGACTGTGTGTGTGTGTGTGTTTTCATTACTTTCCCTAACACAAAGTCCAGAAAGTGTGTGTGTGTTGGGGTCAGGCAGGGATATGTGTTTAAACCAGACCCTTGAACAGCCTAGGCACAGGTTAGTGTCCCAGACAGTTGCTTTAGATCGCTTGTATGTGCCACTCTAAAACGGTTCTGGTAAGAAATGCTCATCTTTCTTTCAGCTGTGGCGCTGAAACTCGGGACTTCACAAGAACACACGCTAGACAAGTGCTCCACCACTGAGCTACACCCTCAGCCCGAGGCTGCCTCTCCAGAGGACTCTCTATCCTGCCCCTCAGCAAATAGCAGGGCTGTTGTACATTAGCCGTCATCCCTGAACTCATAAAGAAACGCCGGCCTCGGTGAGGCAGACAACTTTGGGGGGAACCTCAAAACCTCTCATCTGAAGCCTTGCCCAGGGCTCTCTCCCTTGGGTCTTAAATGCGGGGAGCGAGTGTAAGCAGAGCCAGCTGCGCTCCCTTGCTCCCTCAGGTTGATGACTTCCAGGTGTGCAGAGCCGGGCCCTCCTTGCTGGCTTCCCTTTCCACCACTCAGATCTGTTAGAGGCAGACGGTTCCTGTACCTCCCAGGCACTGTCACCTCGCCTCTCATGTGGGGAGAAGGGCGAGAGCTTTGAAGGGAAGCAAGGACTGGAGTGGCTGCAGCCTGTGCAGGTTTGAGATCCCTGGCCACCCCAAGGACTGGGCTGGGAGACGTCACGGGGCTTACCATGCCTTTTCTCCTAGATTATGGAGTTATGCTTGCTTTATTATTTTTAATTGAATTTTTTACTGGTGTAATTATAGATTTATGTGTAGCTGTAAGAAATAATTAAGGGAGAGGTCCCTTTTATGCTCTGCTCGGTTCCACCCAGCAATAACTGTTTGAAAACTATTGTACAATCTCCCTTTGGATCTATTGGGCATTGATTCCAGAAGGCACCAACCCTCTAAGGAAGCCTAATTCCATGGCTGCCAAGTCCCCATATGAAACGTATAGAATGTGTAGAGACCTTGCACACACCCCTGAACACTGTAAATCAGCTCCGGTTGACGCATGTACCTAGGACAAAGGAAATTCTATGAAAAAAGCTGCAACACTATATCATGTAAGGGATGATGCTTTAAAAAAAAAAAAACAGTTCCTATATTCCGTGCAGACAGAATTTTTCTTCCACATAATTCCCACCCACGGTTGATGAAATCTGCAGAGACAGAGTCTGCTGTCCCATGCCACAGTTCAGATACTGCCACTGGTACAACTCACCTACCTTATTCACATTTTCTGTTTTACTTAAACTGTGCTTGTATATGTGTGCAAGTGTGTGCACGCATGCGTGTTTTTCTAAACAATTCTATTACCTTCGTAGGTTCCTATATCTCTCACCACAACTGAGATGTTGTTATCGGGAAATCCATGGATACAAAATTCAAGAAAACATTTGCAAACGACATAAACAACAAAGGGCTAGTATCGAAAATGGAGGAAGATAACCCGGAAGTACAGAAATAAGGATGTCTCACAGGATGGCGCTTTTAGAGCCAGGCTCGTCTCCAGCCTCCCTCACCCTGGACCAGTTCTGCCAACCGTCTGCTCCTCGTTTCATCATTTGAACATGCCCTAGAAGTGGAATCTCTTAGGGTTGGGGCTGTTTTCACTTAGCGCAATTCCACAGAGATTTATCCAAGTTTCGACATGGGTCAACGGCTTACTCCTTTTCACTGGTGGGTGACAGTCTGTGGTGTGGATGTGCCACAGTTAGATGGACCTGCCACCTGCCGCAGGGCATCTGGGCTGACTCGAGTCCGAGGCTGTTAGCACTGCAGCTGTTGGGAACATTCTTAGGGGGCGGGATCCCATGTGGACAGGAGGTTTCATTTCTCAGGGACAAATGTCTCGGAGATTGATGGAAGCTTAGACAGTACTCACGTGATGGGTTTTTATGAAAACCTGCCAAACCATTTGGTAGGGTAACTAATTGTTTTGTATTCCCACCGGAGATGTGGGAACAGTCCGCGTTCTCTGCATCGTCAGTAGGATTTGGTCTTTCTAGTTCTGTTCCTCCCACAGGTCTGCAGGCACAGCTCACAGCAGAAAGGGCTAGCTGTGTGGGGTGTGTGTCTGCCTTTTGTCTAATAGGATCGTTTTTGGGTTTTCATACTATTGAGTTTTACATGCTCTTTCTAAATTCTAGATTCTGGTCATCTGACAACTGTGTTCATTGCAAATATTTTCTTTCCGTCTGTGTCTTTTCTATCCCCTTTTCAGGACTTTTGAAAAAGCTCAACTAAGTTTTTCCTTTTAGGGTTCACGCATTTGGGACTAAGCCTTGGAACTTTCTGCCTAGCCATAGGACCCATTAAGATTATTCTACTTTTTAAATTTAATATTCCTATATTTTATTTATTTGCTTTTTGTTGTTAATTTTGTGCTACAATTTTGCAAATATTACCTAGTACAATCTCAAACTCTTGAACAATTGGGAACCTCAGCCTTCCTACTAGCTGGGGTACAGCCTTATTCTTTTGTGGAGGTTGAGACAGGGTCTTTCTACATAGCCCTGGATGTCCCCGAACTTACTATACATAGACCAGTGTGGCCTCAAACTCATGGACGTCTGACTGCCCCTGCCTCCTGGGTACTGGGATTAAAGACGTGTGCCATCATGCCTGGCACAGCTTTATTCTTATCCTTCTATTTTAGGTTTAAGCTTCTGACCCATCTTGAGTTAATTTTCATCAAAGTTGCAAAGCTTATGTTGACGTCCATTTTTCTTTTGCATGTGGGGTTCTGTTAAATGTGACCCCTTTTTTAATCAGTTCTCAACCTGTGAGTGGAGACACCTTGGGGGTTGGATGACCCTTTCACAGGGGCCACCTAAGACTGCTGGAAAATACAGGCATTTACATCTACAATATGATTCATAAGAGTAGCAGGATCACAGCTATAAAGTAGCAATGAAAATGATGTTATGGTTGGGAGTCACCACAACATGAGGGACTATATTAGAGGGTCACAGCATCAGGAAGGTTGAGGAACAATGGTCTTCTATTAAGTTATTTGTGTACCTTTGTCATCACTTGAGGGGCTGGCAAGGTGGCTCAGTGGGTAAAGGCACTTACTGCCAGGCCTGAGAACCTAGGTTGGATCCCTGGAAAACATTGTGGGAAGAGGCCTCATTCCTACAGGTTGTTCTTTGATCCTCACTCACATGACATTGTATGCATGCATATGCACACATGATCATAGATAATGTGTAGTGATTTTAGAATTAAAAATCAGATGGTTATATCTGATGGGTCTGCTTCTAGGATCTCTCTCCTGCTCTGTGTCCCCGTGCCATCAGTCCAACCAGGAGACCTCGACTGTCACAGCCACACGGAGCTCAGAAGGTAGAGTGTTTCCACGGTGCTCTGCTTCATTGAGGCTGTTGGGGCTGCTGGCCTTCCCGTATGGCTTCTGAACAGCTTTTTATATGTCGAGGGAAAAATCTTGCTGGGATTTTTGTCCCTTAAAGCAACCTCGGTAAGAGACCCAACTAAATCATTTAAAGAGAGAAATTCAAGACTTTCTTAGTATATTTGCAGACTTGTGCAACTGTGTAGATAACAGGTAACCCTGCAGGTCAGGGACACTGAGCCTTAGGAAAGCCTCTGCAAGGCTCGTCCTTGGCTGGAGTCTGGGAACGTGGCCTGCTCAGTGTTCCCAGTGGCAGTTTGCTGGTAGGAGGGGCTCACTGAGTGGAAACTATACAAATGACACAGCTTTTGCAGAACGCCTGCTTTCTTCGGGGGGTATTTTGGGGTGTTCTTTCTATGATTTAGAGATGTGTATTATCAGCTCCTGACAGAGACCTTGAATATCAAGTCTCTAGTGTACTTCCTCAGGCAAAAAGACGGCTACATTTTGTTGGCTGAGGAGTGGGTTTAGTCTTCTGAACCCTCACTTTCTAGTCTTCAGTTCTTCGGCAACTGTCCCAGTACTTGCT
The DNA here is from genome assembly GCF_903992535.2 of Arvicola amphibius. Lineage (NCBI taxonomy): Eukaryota > Metazoa > Chordata > Mammalia > Rodentia > Cricetidae > Arvicola > Arvicola amphibius. The sequence continues at coordinate 95,136,548 of NC_052055.2, forward strand.
CTGACTGGGGACACATCTCTGTCCCTGCAGCTACGACAAAGCACCATCAGTGAAGTAATATATGAGCAAAAGAAGTTTCTCTCTTACAGATCAAGGGGCTGAGAGGTCCAGTGGTGGCACCAGCAGATCCAGGGTCTGGCAGAGGCTCCCTCTCTGGTTCTCAGGCTCTAAGATGGTGCCGTGTTCTACATACCTCCACAGTGAATGCCAGAGGAGCAAGAGGGACAGATGCTCTATTCTTACAAAGCAGAAGAGATGAGAGGGCCAAGCTGTGGCATGAGGGCAGAATGTCATTCATGAGGGCATTGTCCTTATGGTTTCAACCACTCATAAAGATCACCCCCACACACACCATGTCTGTCTGTGTGTGCAGATCTGTGTGTAGATGTGTGTGCCTAGGTGTGCGCTTGAGGCTCCAACTCCTAACAATACTACACTGGGGAATTTTAGTTCATCTTGAGTTTTGGAGGGACACAGGTATTCAAACCACAGCACAGTAGAAACAGACGAAGCTCCGGGGTTCTGCTGCTGTGAAGACTCTAATCATGAGCCCGCATAGTCTCTCACGAGACACCTGGACCACCGCAGCTCCGGCCTCACAGGCTGTGGCCTCTCCCTCGCCTCCCAGCGTCATCTTCTGCCGCGCTCCACCGCTGCACAGCAGGGTGCCCAAGCTTTCCCATCCCTCCTGTCTCCTCCACAGAAGCCCTGCCTGCTGCTCTCTCCCTCTTCACCTGTCAGAATCCCAACCTGTCTGACCTCGATGGCTCAGCGTGAAGCCCATGTCCCCCATCACTCCTCTATCACCTCCCGTCGGAATGTCCGTTCCCCTTCTCCCTGGGACCTTGTACATTTCTGAGACTTACGTCATGTGTGAATCACATTAAGCATGCCATCTCGGTTCTCCTATTAAGCAAGCAGTGGGAAGGGGCCATGTCTCATCTGCGCCACAGGCTCATCCCCCTGATGTCATCAGGAATGGTGGGTTCAAGAGAACCCCCAGCAGAGAATGAGGAGCGGGATTGTGGAAGGCCCGGATGATTAGAACAAAATAGAGCCACGCACAACATGGTCATGGGAAGGTGAGTATCGCTGACAGTAAGGCTTATATTATAGAGGAATATGAAGTATGGCCAGAAAAGGAAGCAGGATTGGAAGGCTGCCAGCGGTGCCTAGTGGGTGGTCTTTACCTTAGGTGCTCCTGGGAAGGGAAGAGGCAGGCAAATTAGGAAGCTTGGTCTAGTGGCTATGTTTGGAGTAGGGGGAGACTGAGAAAGAGCTCCATGGGAATCCAGCTGTCCCTCAGCATCCACAGGGGACCGGCCCCAGACCTCCTCCAATGCTCAGGTCCCTTCTATATGCAAAGAGCATAAGTGACTCCTCAAATATGCTTTGAACCACCTAGATTACACAATGTCAAAAGCAATGCTATGTGTTGTGCAAGGACTCTTAGGCTGCATTATTTAGGATAGATACCATCATAGGACGAGATGTCTGTGCGTGCTTAGGACAGATATGAAGACCACAGACTTAACTGCCAAGCACAAGGCCTCAGTTTGGTTGAATCTGAGGATGGTGAACCTTTAGCGTGGCTCAGTCTATAGATGTGGAGCCCATGACCACTCTCCAAGCAGAATGATAAGGGCTTACACGAAATATCAGTATCTCAAAGGGGAAGAACGAACAAGACTGGCAGGGGAGAGAGCTGGCCCTGGGGTCACAAGAGTGAGAGAACTAGCCCTGCCCCACACCAGCTGCAGGACACGGGAGAGCGGGCCCTGCACCCTACCTTGGCGGCACACTAGAGCTGACCCTGCTGTCTGGTCAGAGATGATCCAGCCCTGAAGGCATGAGAGTTGACCCTGCCCCCCTACCTCATATGCCCTCTACAGGATTCAGGAGAAAGGGCCTTGTATCTTGCCTGGGCAAAAGAGTAGAGCTAGCCCTGGTGATATGAATGAGGGGGACCTGGATCTGAGGACCTGAAAACAGAACTGATCCTGCCCCTTGCTGCAGGCTGCTTCAGGTGAGCTAGCCAAGGGGAGCCGGCCTGGGTAGTTACAATGAGGGGAAGCTAACGAGCTGACCAACCTTCCTACCACCGGGCCCAGAACCAGGGCTATGAGTTTGCCTATACCAACATCTACCAAATCTATGAACAGATGGAGCCCATGAAGGGGACAAACCTATAGATTCAAAACAACAGGATCTCCATGCCACAGGACAACAGCAGGATACCCCAGAGGAGCCTCAGTGAGAGCCTATTATTTATTGGTGGTGTGGCGGAAACCAGAGGCCTCGAGCCAGACGGATGACTCATGGTAACGAACACTTGAGAGTAAAGATGAGCAAACTTTGAAGGGCAAACTGTGTGTCTCAACCGGCCACGCTACAGCTTCCACGGAAAGTTTCTTCTTTGTTACTGCTTTTGTTTTTATTTTTATTTTGTTTCTTTGCTTTTTTCTTTTAAATTTTCTTTTTTTTGGTTGGGGGGGGGCGATGCAAGAGGACAGGGAGATAAATGATGTGAAAGACACAGAGAACCAACGAAAATAAAGAGGAATGAAGGAAGGAAGGAAGGAAAAGAAGAAAGAAAGAAACCAGGCTTGTGTCCCGTGACCAAAGAACTCAAGGACAGACACTAACCTGTGACAGCTTTTTTTACCCAGGAGGTAGCAGTAATGGGAGTAGAAGAAAGAACTTTTCTTGATATAGATTCCATCATAGTGATACCTGGAAAACAGAGGGCATCCATTAACGCTTGTCCAAGTGCATGGTTTGTGTGCACAGTTCCTCTCAGTGAGGACCGCAGCAGGTTAGGTGTACCCACTGCATCTCTGACCCCCCTGGAGGCTGCAGCCCAACACCAGACGCATCTCAACAGCCCTACTAAGGGGCTTCCCAATGTGATGTCGCGGGGCAGGGCCTCTTGTCCTTCCGCCCTTCACACAGACTCCTTCATGGCCCCACCGCCTCTGCAGAGTCTGCGAAACCTACAGCACTATGCCCAGGCTAACAACAGACCCAGGCTGCTTGATTACTGCCAAGGTTAGACTTGGCACTCGCCACTGTCTCCCGTTTCTCCACGGGCAGCCAGTCCTTCCTCTAATTGACTTCTGTCCCTGCTCACTGACTTCCTGCCTTGATTTAAAACAAACAACAAATGACGATGATAATTGCCTGGCAATTTTGATAAGGACACATTTGATGGCACTGGAATTTCCTTTCCTGTTAAAACTGTCACCTTAGGGCCCCCAGCCTCCTCCATAGGCTAATTGACCAAATACTTAAGACATTTTAGTTCCAAGTATAATCAAAGCGATTGGCATTATTCTCCGTGTGTAATTATTTGAACTTCTTAATAAGTGAACACATTTCTGTGGCATGGATTCTATTCTAATTGGTATTAATAATAAAAACCCGGAGGCAGAAATTATGGGGTGAAAGCTGAGAGATCGGAGAAGCAGTGTGGCCAGCCACAACAGAGACCTTATACCTCTACCGAATCCTCAGACCTAAAAAGCGATCCTGTCCTCAGACTGCCTTCTCAGACTGCATCTCCAGACTGCATATGTCTCCACCAAACCTCAGACTGCTGTCAGAGACCAGCTTGGACAAAAGTACCACTTACCACGGTAGGGGCATGGGGATTTTGGGGGCCTCCACAGACTACCCTGCTCCTCAGACTTGTCCTGCTTTATATTCCTTTCTCTGCCCAGACATATCACTCATTCCTGGCTTCACCTCCCTAGTGCTGGGGTTAAAGTCCCGGGACTCCCCAGTACTAGGATTAAAGGTGTGAGTCACCACTGTCTGGTCTCTAGTGGCTTAGCTCTGCACCCCGATCTTTAGGCAAGCTTTATTTGTTAAAACATAAACAAAATATCACTATGCACGTCTAAGCATCTGAAATATATTTAGTGATCTTTATATTTTAACAAGATTTTGGAAGCAAATGAATGCAGCGCTGCCTGAATGACTTCAGACACGGACTCAGCCTGAGCCACGGCACCATCTGGTAAGAGCCGTCCTGAATGACTTCAGACACGGACTCAGCCTGAGCCACGGCACCGTCTGGTAAACGCTGTCACGCGTGGTTTATTCTGTGTCACTCGTCTTGTCATTTACTGCGATGTGCCTGCATTTTCACTTTCACCATTTAACACAAAACAAACGTCATTACTCTACCTGGCACTTCCTCGTGTGCCCAGCCTCCGGGTGCCCAGGTCAGGAAAAACCAAGCGCACGAGCTGCAGGAACAAGCGGATTTGAAGATGCAATTTGAAAACTGAAGACAAACTCATTTTTATCTACACTTACCAAAGAGTTATACAAAGTATTATAACCAATTATAAAAGGTATACATGCAAATGAATAGGGGAGTATATCAGATACATAAAATACATCACAGAGTGAGAGGTGGCATTTTAAATAAACCTTGCTATCCAGGCTGTGATGTGTAATGTCCTGGCTTAGATCCCCAGCACCAAACCTCTAAAACAGTGGTTCTCAACCTGTGGGTTGTGACCCCATTGGGTTTGCCTAAGACCATCAGAAAACACAGATTTCTACATTACAATCCATTACAGTAGCAAAGTGACAGTTAATGAAGTAGCAACAAAACAATTCATGGTCGAGGAATTGTATTGGAGGGTCGCAGCGCTAAGGAAGGGTGAGAACCATAGTTCTAAAACCAAACTTCGATTTAGAGTCTCAGTATTCCTATGCATCCTCTGTGTCTCTAGATGAAATCACAGGCATCTGATAGTGTGTGCGGTCTTGCATTCTGCCCTCTTCACCGTCACACCGCAGACTGGAGTCATGAAACGTCTCTCGAAACTGGACTGTCAGCAGCTGTGGGGTCCAGCCTGGGGCCGCCATCACTGTTCCACGGCTTTCCTCCTTTCCCGGCGTCACTGCGTTTTCATGGCTCCCTCCTTTCTTGCATCCCAAGGTTTTTAGGAGAGAATGACACCTGAATTCAATAACAGCCACCTGAATTCACATTCCCATCCCTGGGCTGAGTTGCCTTGATGTGCCCACGTTCAGTGAGACCCGAGTTCCACTCACCCACAGGAATCTATTACAGTTGCCTGATCAAGGCGTTAACCACAGGCACAGTCTCCGGGCTCACAGCTGCTAGGAGAAATCTTGCCTGTAGGGACACGTTGGAAGCCAGAACAGGGAGCACCACATCACTGCTGGTGATGTCTGCTCTTTCTCTGAGAGCGGCTCAGCCGAGCTCCTGCTTCCCTTGTGCCACCTGCCTCCCTTTTGGATTATTTTCCAGGAGCAGCGTTTGAGAGAAATGAGGAGGGGTTTCATCGTATCCGCCTTACCATCTTTCTCTCATCCCTGTCTGTCTGTCATCTACCTATTATCCATCTAGCTATGTATCTTCTGTCTGTCTACACATCAGCCCAGCATCTATCCGTATGTCACTCTCTAATCTATCTATCCTTGCCGTAGCTATACAACAGGGCAAAGCAAAAAGGGGAAAGAAAAGAACAAAACAGTGAACTGTGTGACAGCACAGCCTCGGGGCTTATCTCTCCCAGGCATTTGTTATCAAATGAGCATTTACTTAGGAAACTAAAAGGAAAAAAAAATGCCTGAGCTCATTCATGCATGATGATGTAGAGATGAGGGAATATGAAGGGTTCTCACTAAGGGACCATGCTCTCTGCTGCAAGAGGTGTGTAGGAAGGGTGGTCCTGTCACTCACAGTGTTTCCTGTGGGGCCACTGCAGTTGCCATCTTGTGACAACCCAGAACTCGCGTGGGTAGGACAAGAAGGACCTTGGTGGCTAAAGAGAGAGAAAGGCTAAGGCTCTGGTTCTGTGGGCACCACCCACTGTCTGCTCAGACCCAGAACGGCCAAGAACTTCCTGCGGCCAGAAGTTAGCCATGTGTGAGAAAGCTGGAGTTGGGGAGAGCGGAGACTTTTCCTGTATCGTTGCAGAACCTGAAGAAAGCAGACACCAGCACGCTCCACCAGAAAACTTAATCTACCAAGCCAAGGGACACGTGATGAAAAGCACTCAAGGCAAGTACTGAAGAAGCCATCACCATAGGGTCCAGCTGGGGCTGGAGAGATGTCTCAGCGGTTAAGAGCACTGTCTGCTCTTGCAGAGGACCTGGTTCAGTTACCAGTACCCACATGGTGGCTCACAACTATCTGTGCAACTCCAGTTCCAGTTCCTCACATAGATATACATGCCGGCAAGACATCAATGCACATAAAATAAAAATAAAGAAATCATTTTTAATAAAAAGGGACCATCGGGCTCTTAAAAGGACCTCTTGGTCCTTCCTCCCAGAAAGGTTCAACCAATACCTGGCAACTGAGTGAGGCAGGGATACAGGAAACAAGCCCCACATCTAGTTCTTTGCGGCATGCCACAGAGCTGGGAAATGGGGGAGACCAGGCCACTTGGAAGCTGCATTAGAGCTCGGAAACTATATGAGACTGGGCATTTCAAGCAAAGTTGTCTTGTCGCCCAGGGTTTCTAGGAAGGCCCGCTGCCTGTTTACAAGAAGGAGATAGGAGAGCACCAGGAACACAGTGACAAGGGACACAAGAATAAGGTCTGTGGCTACTCCCAGCTCCTGCTGCTCACGCAAGTGTGTGCATGTGTGCAAATGGACCATGCCCGTGGCTATACCTTTGAGAGGGAGGCTACAGCCAGCATTTATTTCCCCCTTCTTAGCACTTTTCCATTTCCACATTGCTCACGACGGAGATGCAATCCTTTCCTAATCAGAAAAACATTCATCCAGTGTTATTTTAGCAGAGGAAGTCGGCCTCCGGAAACTCCCCGATCCATGGAAGATATCATTTGCGGCCAGAATGTGCATCGCGCACTGGACGCCCGTTCGAATCATCTGTGCAGGAACTCCTTGGGAATCAGCTCAGTTCCCAGGGGATGAGGGAGGAAGCGAGAATTGGATATTCTGTTGTTTCTCTTGTAAACATGCTTTGTGGTCATATCCTCTTCCCCTTCCCTTCCCTTCTCCGTTTAGCTACAGCTTTGGCACACGGGATACATTCCCAACAATCAGTCCCACTCCACTGGCCTATTCTCCAGGCAACTTGCCAGCCAAACTTAATGTTAGAGCCTTGGCATCTTGGGGAGTGGATTCTAAGGGAAATAATAAGACAAAGAATTCAAAATAAATGTGGAGGTCAGACACCGGAGTCTCATTTCTTTCCGTTGGAATGTACTGCCATCTAACAACCCACGACAAGATCTTTCTTTCTGTTTGGTGCCGAGGCTGGACACACAGGGGCTCCACATGCTAAGCAAGAACTCTCCCACTGAGCTATATTCCTGGACCCTAGATCTTAAAAGGAGGTGGAAGAGAATTTTCTTCTAGAACTGAACAACCTCTAACAACACCGTTCAGAGAGATGAGAAGGAAGCCGTCGCTGCAGTCTTAGCCAGGGAAAGAGCATGCCCTGCTGACGTCACCCACTTCCCTTTGAGAAGACTGGCAAGTGGGCAGATAAGAGACGGCGGCTCTGCCAGGCTACTCAGTACTCCGCAGCGTCTTTGATGCTGTTCCCTTAAAATTCTGAGTGATGAAATCGCGGACATTTGGGCTGCATGAAAGCAGGTGGGGATTCTCAGTGGGCTGGAAAACCTTTCTGAGTCACCCCATAAGATACGGTGTAGTTCTCTGCTTTCATTTTGGTCTGCTTATTTCCATGTAGTATTTACAGCTTATACAGCAGTCTCGGGAGAGCAAACTTCAGGCTCACTTATGTGAGAAAAAATATTTATTTTTGTTGGTGGCAGATTTGCTGTGGAACTAAGGGAATGACAAGAAGGATTAAAGCCCCCCAAAGAAATTTTAAAAAGCAAATGGAAAACAAACAAAACAAAACCAAGAAGAAAACAGTCCTGTGTTTGAGCACACTATAGAGGCACGATGTGGTACCAGGAGGCACTGGGAGACACTGGGCGGCATCCTTGAAGCCACGTTTAGGGGGGAATAGCCACAAACTGAAGTCACGACGAAATGGATGGGCAGGAAGGTGGCCTTTTAGGAGCCAAGAGTGGTCCTGAGTAAGGCATGGCAATAAGAGCAGTTGCTTTCTACATTCAAGCAGCGGCCACATTAGAAGATTTGACCACACATCACAAGCACAGAGTGGCCCTCAAAGACCAGAAGCTTCAGCTGTGAGAACTGAGTTGGAAGGGTAGATCTAAATATAATAGATATCGAGGCCAATAAACCCCCAGGACCTGCCTGTCTCTGTCTCCTCAGCACTAGGGTTACAGTCATACACCACCACTTCAAGTGTTTTTCATGGATGCTGGGGATCAGAACTCAGGGCCCCAAGCTTGCTCAGCAAGCACCTTTCCTCCTGAGCCATCTCCCCAGTTGGTCTAGTCCTTTTGTCTTTATAGGCTCTTTCGTTTTCTTATCCAGACAAGATGATGATGACAATGATTAATTTTTTAACCATCTGGCTATCCATTCACCAGTGATCCAAGAACACCCTAAAGCAATCCAATCCTGTGTACACGAGGACCCTTACAAAGGAAGGGGACAAGCATAACTGGCAGCTCTGTGACCCCCATGAACAAGCTCCTTCTCACCCCAGTCATTTAAGATCACCCTGGCTATGCGGTGCAGGTTGTCAACTGGTCGACTGTGCCCAGTGATTTTCATCCATCCGTGTTCTGCGGGTCGAACGACAAATTGTGGCCTGCGCTGTGTTGTTCGGAGGAATGGCACCCTCCCCTTTGCAGAAATGCGCTCTTCTTCACTGAGCTTCAGGTCTCAGCCTAGAGAGGGCACACTGGTCTCAGATGAAGTCCACAGCCAAGGTAAGGGGCTTAGAATTTGGTCTGGGCATCACTCAGACCAGGTGATCGCCAATGTCTCCATTCTCTAGGGCCTCTCCACATCAACAAGTGGAGAGAACTCTGTGCCTGCTTCAGGAGGCTAGATCCTGCATCGTGGCCAGTTGCAGGACCCTCGGCTTTCATCCCTCCAGGTTTATTCTGCGAGCAATGGAACAACCCCGGGGGATCGCTGCCGAGGCCTGGTGGCCTGAACACCTAGAATGTGGTGACTTGTTCTCTGTCAACCTCACCGCTACCGTCCCAGCATCTAAAGCAGGGTCTACCTTTAAAGGAGTTCTTCATAAGAGCTGTTGAATGAAGGGGGTCTCATGCTGTAATTTTGTTGCGTATTAACTGTTCTCAGAAGAAGTTCTTGGCTATGAGTACTAACTTCCAAAGCCAATGAGTTCTCTGAGCCTAGCTGAAGTGCAGGAAGCATCAATTGTTGGGCAGCAGTGTGGTTCAGAACTGTGTTCTGGGAGCTTTGGCACTTCTAGGCGGGAGTAAGCGCCTAGCAGACCAAGCTCTTTGGCGAATGCTGGGGTTGCCACAAAAGGAGTACTTCAACTTTCCCCCAAACCACTGGAAACCGTGGAGATGGAAAGTGAATTTTCAATACAAATGAAGGATATTGACTGGCGGCTCCTGAGAACAAAGCCAACTAGACCTATAGAGACCCCATTGAATCCAAATGCACATTAGACTTCCCTTAGGCACTCAGCAGGGGTCTACGTATATGGGGTCCCATTCAGCTTTGCCATCAGCAACACTGTACCTACCTCAGCCTGTGTTTGAACCATCACATAACCTGACAACATTTCTCTGAATGTATCTTCACACTTAAGTGCCCCCCCCCCGGGGGGAGGGCGGGAGGCTGTACCTTACAAAACCAAACGTCTCAGTGAACACAGCTCTGCTAGGTCTCCATACTTACCTTCCCGAATGTTGCTGGGTTAACCTGGTTCTGAGCACTCTGCCCACAGGTCTCCACATAAATCTCATACATGAGACATCGAGGTACGCTGAACCCTTCGCAGACGCAGAAATTGTCAACTAGCCTGTAGAGACAGAGGGGAAGCAGAAACAGGAAATTGGCAGCAGTTTTTCTGGAGTGTCAAACCCATGACCGGGCGCATACGTGGGTCCAGCCAAATGACCTCCTCTAGCTTACGGGATGGAGCAGACGCTCACAGGCAGCAGAGGAAGTGATCTCTTTTGTCCTCTGGCGGCCAGTGCTAGGAATACAGTTGTCAACACTTATAAGGCTGGGGGTTTTATTGGAGGGGAAGTTACATGCTAAAAAGAAGTAGGTACTGTTGGATGAATCTTTTCAGAGGCTGTAGCCAAGGTCTATGTAACTACAGGATAGAGAATTATTTACTTGGTAAAGCAGCAAACACCACAGCGTACACTCAAGGAGTCAAGGCAGATAGGAGGGTATGGTGTTAATTGGTCCCAGAGGCCCACAGGCTAACAGCCTGGCCATGGCCTGCTATGGTGTTAAGACAGGGGGATGGTGGGACTGGTATAAGGATGTTAAGTCACTGGGGAGGTGCCTTTGAAGGGGATATTGGGACCTCCCCCTCTGCTTTATGGCTGCCATCAGCATCATGGCTCTTCAGACACTCTTCATGATGCCATGTCCTGCTGCAGACACCAAAACCATGGGGCCGGTTGACCCTGGACTGAAACCTCTGCAGGAGCCATAAATCAGAAGAAGCCATTTCTTTAATAACTTGATTTTCTCAATGTTTGCCATTTTTATCTCTCCCACCGTAATGCCAAGTAGAAGCGAGAAAGCCATCTGTGTTGGAGGTGTTAGCAGACTGCCCCCGGGAGCACAACCCCAAGGAGAAAGTGCTGTGGTAAGCCTGACGGCTATTACATGTGGTTCTGGGGAGAGGATGTGGGGCAAAACTACCACAGGGGACCCTGGTTAAGGGGCTGCCAGTGTGCCACCAAAATTCCCTTGTATTTGCCTGAGGTTGGATGTTGGAGCCCATCCTAGCCAAGTCCTGAGGGTCTGTACCCACAGTATTGTGCCCATTCTTGTGTTCCCCAGTCTGACGGCCTCTTCCTGTCTCTGAAATGGAAACCTCGTCCTTCCATTCCCCTAGACTAGCCAACATCCTGACTTTTCTCCCGGGAATAATTCACCATGTGCAGATATGACAATGGCACTGATGTCCCAGAAAGACCCCGCTTGACTAATAGATCATTGCTGTCCCACCTAACAGATCACTGACTGGAAGACAAAGGGTGAAGTAATGGAGAAACATGGCCTTTCTTCTACTTGACAACAGTTAGGGACCCTCCCTACCCTCTCCTGAGCTGCTTCCCAGGGCCCCGGCTCTTGGCCATTGCTCTCTCTGTAGATCTATCTACCCTTCTCTTTGGGAAGCCGGGTCTTTTCCATCCCAAGGCAGTGTTCTGAATGCTAATGCTAGGTGAATTGAAGTCTTCAAGGCCTCTCTCCCAGCCCTGAAGGTCATGTCAGCAGAGGCCCGCTTACTTAAGAATTCTGGGCATGGGACTTGATTAAGACTTGCTGCTAAAATAAGCCCTCTTGAAGACATTAGTTATCTCTGAAAGGGACTTGGGGCACCTGCCTTGCCCCAAGCCCCAAGCCACCTAAGGAGGATGCCCAAGTATTTTAAATTTTATAATCATTCTTTCAAATCTACATAGCAAAATTCAAAATCCCAGACACGCATTGGTGAGCTAAAGCAGTTAATTGGGTACCAAGTTAGCTCTTCCTGCTTGGGCCTGGTCACATGGTGATGTTTTTTCTCACTCAGGATGAGAAGGACCAAAATTCTTTTTGGAGGAAAATAGTAACTATTTATAACCATAAAACTCTGATTTTTTTTTCTATTTCTTACTCAGGTGACTCTTTAAAAAGAGTTTTCCCTGAGAAAGATTTCTTAAAACTTACAAAAAGAAAAATATAGGCTGATATATAATAGTCACCTTATAAAGCCACAGTCTGAGGACTGGTTTCAATTATTTTCTCATTTATAAAGAGTCACAAACTCTTTTGAGTTTAGTCCCAGGGGATGAGAGTATTTTTCTTTCTAGTTTTTTTTTGTATTTAAATAGCCAAGAAATGAATTTCACAACTAATATGGAATGCATGGTTGAAGCTAAAATTTGTTTTATGTTAGGCACATTCATTCTAGAGCTCACGCCAGGAGAAAAACCAAAAACCAAACAACAAAACCAAAAAAACGTTTCCTCCCCTGGCTAACGCCTGCCTGAGTTCCAGGTCTTCTACCAACAGGCCTAGGTCTGGGGCAAGCTGGATTGCTTCCCAAGGGAAGTGTGACCCACGGGGACTGTCGAATGTAAAACTGGAGCCCAGTGCGGATTCGGGACCGCGTGTGTGGGAACCAGCGTCCTCAGCCATGGCCCCCCACCCTCGACCTACTGGGGCTCCTTATCTCCGTCGGTCTGGGCTCCCCGCCCCGCCGGCCTGCCACCTTCCCTGTCCCTCGGCCCTTGGCCGTGTCCCCGCCGCTCACCACTGGATGATGCCCCGGTGCAGGCCGCGGCCGCCCGAAGGGGAGGCCGGCACCGCCTCCGCCATGGGTCTGGCCGGCTGCAGCCGGGCAGCTATCGGGCGGCACCGGTCCCCTCGGTCGTGTTTACTTTAGAGCTGGGGCACGCGGGGGACGCGCGCGCGGGGAGCCCTGTGGCAGCCAGGGAGGAGAATGCTGGGCCCCTGCCCTGCACCCAGAGGTGCGGGTTAGGATCGCCCACCCCGCCAGATCTAAGGCCAGAAAGACACCCCACCCCATCCCACCCCATCCCATGGCGGCCAACTTTGGACCAATGGATTGAGCCAGGAAGCAAAAAAGACACATGCTTCCAACCAGGTCGCAAGTTCTGTTTGATCACCAAGGGTCCTCAACTGGACTGCACTTGGAAATAATTTGGTTATTTTGGCACTTTTGAAAAATACCGATGTCCAAGCAATTTCTTCCCCTAAAGGGGTTCAATATTAACTGGCCCGGGTGGGGGTGGGCCATGGGGAGTGGAGGTGACCTGGGAAAAGCCACTCTCTGGATGAAGCTGTTTCTAGATAGATAGGCAGATCCCAGGTAAGGCCAGTGTGCAGCTTCAGGTGGCTGCTGCTGTAGAATGATCCCAGAGCCGGCCAGGCCAAGTACTTCCTTGTGCTGCAGAGCCAAGTGTGTGTGTGTGGGGGGGGGGGGGGGAGGTGTGTGTGTGTGTGTGTGTGTGTGTGTGTGTGTGTTTGTGTCTCACTTCTTTCTTGGGGAAATAGGCTGTTGTACCCAGTGATGCTCCACAGGCATATCATGCTGCACAGCAGGAGCCCAGCAGCCAGGAGGTGACACCCACTGCCTGCTGCTTCTGAGTCTCCTAAGGATGTCTCAGTCTAGATGAAAAACATTTGACAATCATCTTCACACGGTATCAAAGCTCAGCTTAGAAACGAGTGGAGGACATGGGCATGCCTTTCTCCAGAGAAGATGCACAAGTGTTCGCTAAACACTCGAAGTGATGCTCAACTTTAGATATTAAGGAAAGGCCAGCCTGGGCCGTACCCATTGGAATGACTTTTAAAAGTCCTTAGAAAACCCAGCACTCGGGAGGCAGAGGCAGGCGGATCTCTGTGAGTTCGAGACCAGCCTGGTCTACAAGAGCTAGCTCCAGGACAAGCTCTAAAAAAGCTGCAGAGAAACCCTGTCTCGAAAAACCAAAAAATAAAAATAAAAAAAAAGTCCTTAGAAAACAACAAATGTTGGTGAAGGTGTAGAGAAACTGGGACCCTTGTTTCCTGCTGGTAGGGATGTAAAGTGGAGCGGTTGCTATGGGAAACGGTATGGCCCGTTCCTCTAACCATGGAATTATCAAATAATCGAGTATTGCCCAGCTCTAGAAACACTCAAAGAAACAGCGAGCAAGCATTGAAAAATGTGTGGCTGAGTTTATAGAATCCATGGGGAAACCATCTGAGTGTCCACGGACAGACAAATGGGTAAAGAAAATGTGGGATAGCCAAACCATGTGCTGGTATTTATTCTTCAAAAGTAATTAAATTCCGACAAGCTCCAATGTGGATGGGATTTTAAAACTGTTAGTCTAATTGAGGAAGAGCCCAAAGGGTGCTCCTCTTTATATGAGGTACGTTGGGTAATCAAACTCAGAGAGACAGAAAAATAGCTGGTGGTTCTCTAGGGGTAGTTGTGGAGGGTGTTAACTAGGGAACACACATTCCATCAGTGTAGAGTTCAGTCTAGCATGATGGGAACGCTGTAGAGATAGATGGATGATCCTTACACAACATGTGAATGTACTTCATGTTACTGAGTTGTGCAGTTAAAAATGAGTGGAATGTTTTAGGTGATATATACTTATTACTTTTTGAAACAATCTGCCCCATAATGCACCTATTTGAAAGCCACTACTGAAAGCAGGGCAGAAATCCATTAAGCACATGGAAGTGCCAACTGCCTCCTACATTGGGGCACATCACAGGTTGTGGGAGCCTCCCTTCCACGGGAACACCATCATCATGGGTCAGGTTCAAGGCCGTTCCAAAGCAGCAATGACAGGACACCCAAGGAGGAACCTTCACCTTGAGGTGTGACTAGGTCACTGCAGCTGGGGCAGGATGGCATCCAGACCTTCTCAGGGATACCACACTACACTGGGGTGAAATCAGCCTTGTCTTGAAGCAGGGAGAATCTACAGGGCTGGAGTGGGTGTGAGCGGGGGAGTTAGAATAACCTGGTCAACAAGTAACACCAAAAGAGATACCACTGCCAATGTTCTTCTTAATTTGGTGTCTTTGTTTAGGAAAGGCTGATTTCAAAAGCCATCTCTAGGGTCAAGTGGCCTTGCATCATGCTCTCGGAGTCAGGAGCTGAGACTCTTCTCTGGAGAGCATCCCTCACAGCAGGGAACGGCAGCTGTGTGTGCAGGTGAGAAGCACGTTGGAACGCCGCTCTCAAGCTCCTCTAGGAGAAACAGCTGAATGGAGGAAGGAGTGTAAAATGCCAGCTTCGAAGAAGAATTCCCATCAAGAAACACAGAGATGAAGTGCTGGGAAAGACTCTGCAAGGTAGCTGTCTCGGAGGCAGCCGTCTTTCCCTAGCTGAATCTCCAAGTGCTGATAGGTCCTTTGTTGCTTCCACAGGAGCCACCGTGATTCTCAGAGGCTGGGCTTTCTGCAGTGACACAGGGGGCTCCTGCTCCTGGGTTCAGGGAAACAGAGGGCATGGCTCCTCCGGGCCTGACTTAGTTACGTTTTATTGCTATGAAGGGACACCATGTCCACAGCAACTTGTATAAAGGAAAACATTTAATTGGGACTGGCTTACTCTTTTCTGAGGGTTAGTATATTGTCATCATGGCAGGAAGCATGGCAGCGTGCAGGCAGACATGGTGCTGGAGGGGGAGCTGAGAGCTCTGCATCCAGATGAGCAGGCAGCAGGAAGTGAACTGACTTGAGCTTCTGAGACCTTAAAACTCATCTACTAGTGACATACATCCTCCCAAAGACCACACCTACTCCAACAAGGCCATACATCCTAATAATGCCACTCCCTTTGGACCAAGTATTCAAACACGAGTCTATGGAGGTCGTTCCTATTCAAACCACCACATTATCCCATGGGCGGCTTCATCACTTAGGCAATGTCTCAAGACACCAGCTCCTGTCCCCTAGAAAATAGACAGAACCAAGGCAAGTGTCTGTTTGTCATTCCGGTTCTTGTTACCCACCTTGACTATGTAAAATTTGCAAGTGCAGCAAGGACCATAAGTTCCTGGCATGGGACTGGACTTTGAAAATACAAAATACAGCACATGTGACCTTTGGGGCGACTGCAGGTTTCCGCTAGTTGTTACTTCCGGTGACAGAGGGTACGAAATGCAAGCATTACCTCATTGTAGCCCCAAGCTATTGAGGCCTGTCAATTAGAGGACTCTAGAAATGAGACCATGGGGTCGATTTCATACCTTCTACTCCCCAAGGGCCTATGGATTTCAGATGCCACCTGTGTCCTTTTATGATCAAGCATGTTAGAGATTCAGACTTTGACTAGTTACATGCTAATACAGTGACATTCTTAATGTCACTTAATGTTGTCTTAATGGTCTACACATGCAAAGGACACTTCTCTTTGCCCAGGACATTTTATCAGCAGACTATCTATGACCCTTATTCAAGTTGAACACACAGCTACCTAAGTGCTAAGTAAAAGTAGCTCTACAAACCATTTTCATTCCAAAGGTTGATTCACTCAGTCTTGCAGCGGAGGGGACAGCCTGACCTACGCCTTTAGCTCATACTAGAAAAGCCCCATCTCTGACTCCAGCTTGGCGTCTTCACTCGGCTGCCCTGTACCACGGCGATGAAACTCAGTCTGCACGCTTCTGTCACACGGTAACTCAGTTCCATAAGCTGCACCTTAACGCGGACAATGCCTTTCCTGCTCCCGCTGAGGATGCTTCTCTTACCGCTAAACCGACCTGTCTTTCCCCCCTCCAGGCTAATTGGTTTCTAGATTATCCAATTAGTCTCAATTCACCTTCCAAGAAGCACCAGCTGTGCTTCATCCTTGCACAAAGCCACCTCTGATGATCCTGGGTGTTTAATTTTGTTCAATTCTTGCAATTATTCACATTCTGGGGATGGACTCAGGTGCCTCCAGGCAATGATAGGTTTTAAATAAAGCTAATGAGTACAGGGAACAAACACATCGGGCCAGAAATTTCACAGTGAAGCAGGCAACTGCACAAAGGGAAAAACAGCCCAGCTCTCACTGTCTGTCTGGGTGTGAAAGACACTATTTAAAGCAACAGGCTGCAGGCTTTCAAATCATATTGGAGTAAAACACGCCCATTGGAGAGAATGAAAATCACGCCCACATGTCAGAGGAGAGGAGTGTAAAAGCTGCCCTGAACTTACTAGCCGGGTGTTGTCTAGTTGGAAGCAATAGAACACTGAAAAACTAACAATATCCCCTCTTTCCCATGGGGAGTCTCACTATGTAGCCCAGGCTAGCCTGGAACTCCTGGGCTCAAGTGATCTTTTTACCTCAGTCCCCTAAGTAGCTAGGACTATTCAGATAGACATAACAGGATGACTGGCTCCCTGCCACTCTTAATGTGGGACACTGTAGAGATACCCACTTGCCATAGAGGTCTCTTTCCCTTCTCCTGTTTCCATAGGCCATAAGGAAAGCTGGCTGTGTGTGGTATAACAAACAACGTTATCTGCAGAGGAACTCAGAGAATGCGCGGAATGAGAAGGCACTGGCCCTCATTTGTCTCAGAATGCGGAGCACATTACAACTCAGAGGGTAATGTGCTTGAACGCTGGCACACTGGCAGAGGACTTCTCCAGAAGGCTGATAGAGAATCAACAAAAGGAAGATGGGAAGCAATTTCCTGTTCTTCGCAGGACTGGTGGGGGCTTCATATGTTGTTGCGTGAAAACTGTCAAATGAGGGAGGCCATTAGGTACTGTTTCATTCATAACTGCCCACAAAGGCTTACGCCTTTGCCTACTTTGTTAAGTAACAGTTAAAAGAATGGGCGAAAAGCACACTATATCATGACTTTAGGTGTGTGTAAACGTTATTTGATCGGGTTTTAAGGGCGTGGAGATTACTTTGCAAAGGGGTTTTTGAGTGACAGCCCCGGAGCGTGACTCATCTTCCTCTTCTCTTACACTCCGGTTCACTCTTCTGTATGAACACAGCCAAGCAGCTGCTTGCTCCCATCAATTTGAATGGAATCATTTTCCCTGTACTGACCCCACCGTGAAATGAATTCTACTGAAGCATCTTCAAACCACGCATATGTTTGAGATAGCCTCCTGTAGGCCGTGGGATGCTCCTACTAATTACCCGTTGGGATTCCCCAGTAGAAGGAAGCTGGAAGGAAGCATGATTTACAAGGGCATCTGCTGGAACTTTCCCAGTGGCTGTCTGCAGATGGTTACAATAAAGCAGGCTTCAGAAGCCTGCCTTTATAGACGCTGCCAGTAAGACCCCGCAAAGATGGAAATATAGGTTGAATCTTTTAACTGAATGGTGGGACCAGAAGAGTTTCTGACTTCAGATTTATTTGTTAGATTTGGAACATTTGTGTATATATATATATATATATATATATATATATATATATATGTATATATGTATGTATATATATGTATACACACACACATCCATATATATGGTTGGGCAGGAGTCTGGTCCAAGCACAAAGTTTCTTTCTATTTCAAACACACCATAGACACACAGTCTGGGGTTGGTTGTGATTGGTTATACTTGGGTGTGTGAAAGACACTCTGTCACTATTCAGAAAGTTTTGTCTCTGGCACCCTTCAGATTTCTGGTGTTTGGATTAGGTGTGCTCAACTCCTACGGCCACGGTCATCTTTTAAAGTACAGCTTTCACGTGTGACAGCGGTGCCAGGCTCCTGACAGTGTGTGCAGAGCCTTTGCACAGACACGCAGCTAGACCTCTCCACCCGCCCCCACCCTGTGCGACCACTCAGCGTGGGCTCAGGTCTCAAAACTTTGCTCAGGGAAGCTGGGGTAAGAGGTCACAGGAAGCCACCTGGGAGACCAGGAGAAACAGATGCCTGAGAGTTCTTTGACTTCAGGAGGGATCCTGAAGGGAAGGGCTACGTGGTTTCCCCTGACAGGCTGCCATTCCACTTGAGCTAATCTGAGCAAGCTTGCTTTCCCCTTTTCAAATGGACAAAATTCTAACAGCTGTCATTTGTACTCTAAAGGGAAGGTTCTGGGTTACTCCCACACCAGCCCTGAGGTGCGGAGCAGGGGGACAGTGTTAACAGTCACCTGCTCACACAGTGGCTCTCCAGGTAACTCCTGTGTCCATCTGTGTGCTGGGGCTGGGAGACCCCAGTAAAGGTATGCTGCAGTGTGTGTTTATAGTATCCATGGTAACTACCATCTTTCATAAAGACACAAGAGTAAAAAAAAAGCTACCCCAACATGCCTTGAAATATATATATATATATATATATATATATATATATATATATATAATATATTAGATAATAACTAGAGGTCCAAGATGTCATGGAGTCCAGGATCACAGGTCTCCTACCACAGGGACCTATAATGACATGGAATATGCAGGAATAACTCTGAGATGAGAGGAAGGTGGGGACTGAGGTCCAACCATGCCCAGTCATATGGATGCCCTGGTTGCCATGGAACAAGCACCGCCCAAAAGAATAAGGGGTTAATGTAGACGGCAGTCTTGGAAGGGAAAGTGCCATGGGACAGTGCCTGCATGTGCCTGTCACCTCCCCACAATTCTTCCTGCACCTCCCACCCACTCCAAAGGGTATTGTGACTTGATCTTTGAGTGACAGTTGCCCTCCACACACACAAATCTAGCCAACATGCTTAATAATATTTAGGGGAAATTAAACATGAATAATCTCCTCAAATCTTCGTAGATAGGACGTAGCATTCTTGGACTGGAATCAGAAGTGGATCTCACCTTCAAAGACCTTCAGCAAGCCATGTCTGTAAGAGAGACCCCAGTCCCCAAAACATCATGACCCAAAAAGCCAGCACTGTCAGATGAGGACTAAATGTTCAAACACATGAACCTGTGGGGGACATTTCCTACCTGATCCTGTTGGTGACATTTGTCTTTCAAACCATAACACCTGCTGTAGCTTTAATGTTCCTCTTCGAAACTTGATGTTGAAAATGCTTGTGTTGGGGGTATTAACAAGTGTGGCCTTTGGAGCAGTGATTATACCGTCCTCATGAATATTAGTGTCTTAAAAATGACGAGCTTTGCTCTTTATTGTGCTTCTACCTTTCTACCCTTCTGTCACACATGGATACAGTCTTCAATATCCCATCTTGGGGGCTGGAGAGCTGGCTCAGTGGTTAAGAGCTGGCTCTGCTCTTCCAGAGGTCCTGAGTTCAATTCCCAGCAACTGCATGGTGGCTCACAACCATCTCTAATGGCACCTGATGCCCTCTTCTGGTGTGCAGGAGTACATGCAGAAGGAGTACTCATACCAAAAACAAACAAAAAAAGCATAAATAAAATTTTATAAAAAGATCCCATCTTGGAAGCAAAGCTAGTGTTCTCACCAGATTCAAATAGGCTAATCCTTTGATCTTTGACTCCCCATCCTCCAGAACTGTGAACAATATATTTGTATAATTTATAATTGTACATAGAGGCCAGTGCTTGTAGTAGGAACAGAACTGCCCCAGGAAGTTACTTGTGTGCTTTATACTTAGCTGCTATTTTAAACAATGACAATATTCATGTTATAGATAGTTCTCAACAAAAAACAAGAATTCACTCTAAAGGCCCTCTAATGTAAGTACTTACCTGATGTTTCACTTAATGCTCTGAGAACTCTTGAAACTGTCTAGGCAATTAAATTACATCATGTGCAATTAATAAAGGTAAACTCTAACCAGAGAGTTTGACTCTTCCTGTGCAGTCCTTTCTTAATTTTGTCAAAACTGTCTCAAAAACTAAAATTGTCTTAAAAATGTAAAAAGAAACAAGTGATCAAGCCCTTGCTTAGCTATGTGTTACTATAGCCATAAAATTTTGGGGTCATTGATGTTTACCCTTCTTTTTGGTTTCAAAACTCCTCAAACATGTTAAAAAGAATCTTGAGACTTCTAATTCCGCCTTCAATAAATTTATAAGAAGACAAAAATTAAAAAGATATGGCCTGCCTCTTGCTTCTCCATTCCCTACTTCCCTTTTCTCCTACCCCACTTGCATTCAGAGGAGCGGAAGTCCTGGTGTCCCCACAGGAGTAGCATCCCTGGCTTTGGCTGTAGAAACATTTCTAGCCCTTGGGACCCTAGGTCTGAGAGACAAGCAAGGTTCAAGTTGCATTGTTTAGCCCTGTTTTACGTTTCCCTTGTGGGACCTAGCGTCGCTTTTGTAGGTTCTTGGTCCTGTGGGTTAGAGAACATAAAACAGACATGGAAGGCAGCTGGAGGAGCAGGCAGCAGAGAGCGAGAAAACAACAGGGCAGACAAGTTTGGAGGAGGGAGAAGGAGGGAAAGGGTGGTGGGACTCTCTGAGTTAGAAGCCACAAGAGTCCAGCTCAGCAATGGAGCTGCATGAAGGCAGGAAGGCTATGGGGTCCATAGGTGCATGTCTCATTAAGGGGACCTTGTTTCTTCCATTGCCTTATCTTGCCCCATGTTGTGTTGTATCGTCTGGTATCCTGTATACCCTACCATACTGTACTGTATAGTATTATATTACATCATATCACATCATGCATTCCACATCACATTACACTGTATTTTATCACACTATGCCATACCATATCATACTGTACTGAAGCAGTTATCATACCATGTGTCATATATCCGATTCTTTGTATGTTGCTTCTTTATGTTGCCAAACGAGATTCTCTCTTTCACATGGGAAGGGTCTTATCTCAAAAGAGACAGCCTCGGTGGCAGGCATGTGTTTACATTTGTAGAGAGTGTTACTGACTGCTTGGATGGAAGCCACACCCCAGCCCGTTGAGTCCATATCCAAAGAGTATGGGATATTTGGATGGAGGTTCTACCCCAAGTCCCCTCCCCTCCCAAGACTCCACCCACAAGAAAGCCTGACAAACGATGACCCCGCCCCAGAGATGCTAAAGACCACTTACTTCCACAGGGTATTTAAACTGCCCCCCCCCCCCCAGAGAACAAACACGTGTGGTTTTCCAATCTTCCTTTCCCGACTCCTCTCTGTGGGGGTTGGAAAGCCATCCGGAAGCATTTATATCCGTAAAACCTGGGCTTTTTCTAATTCAGCTGATTTGGTCTGATTTGGATTATGGCTTTGGCGGGGAGGCTTATTATCGGGGTGCAGAAACTTTTCACTGACCACCGGCTGTGTCTTTTGTCAAGGGTGTCAGTGGCATTTTTCCTCTCACTTGTGGCAGAGGGTGCCCACACGTTGATATTCATTTGTCCTGAGTTGGCTAGAAAACAGATGGCTGTGAGGGTTCTCTCTGCCTGCCCCGATTCCTGAGTCACCATCGGACAAACACACATCCTCTGGTTTTCTCCTCGGCTAGCATGGGAACTCATGATTCAGTGAGCTGACACACACTCGGAAGCCCAAACACACTTAGCACAAAGGACTTGCTTGGCTCTGGGTGTTTTACTTCATTTTATTTTTTTAATCAAGGGTAAGATAACAACTTTGCAGGGAATATGTGGGATCACAGAGTGTAGAGTTAAAGACTTTATTACTCCTCTCGGCATGCAACAGACCACCCTCTGCTTGGTCAGTCCAGCCTCACGGGCCCTCCTCACTCTCAGGCAGGCTTTCCTTGGGGGTTCCCCAGAGACTCTGGGAGGCTGGAGTTCTCCATGCCCTCTCTTTTTGTCTCCCCTTTCCTATCCTCTCCATCTCCCGTCATTCCTAGGGGTGGAATATTGAAGATTAGAACCAAAATAATGTGGGTGCCAAATGAGCGCTCTGTGATGGGACTATCATTGCTACCCTGTCATAGTCTCTCCAGACGCTCATCTAACGCTAAGGCTAGGATGCAGTTCCACTGCACAGAGCATGCTTGGCGTGGTGATGGGCTTCCATCCTTCACACCAAAGCAAACAGAAACTCATCAAACGCTTTCCCGTCTACTGACCTATGCAGTGCCTGAAGCTTAGAACCTGCTGGTCCTTGAGGAGCAATACATTTGTATGCTTTGGCCTCTGCATAAACTGCCCTTTTTGCCCAGCGAGGGAGGGCTCTCTTCCTCCTACTTTACTGGTGCCCATGCTCCTTCAGCTAATCTCCCTTGGCATGGAAAGCCTCCCCCAGAGGCTCCCATTCTCGCTGACCCCCTGCCTGTGGCTCGTGTGTGTCATAGCATTGCACATTTGGACTCAGACACATGCTTTGTGTGTCACTGTCCTGCTCACTAGTGAGGACTAGCTAGGACTAGCCTAGTGTTAGCAGGTACCTGTGTGTGCCAAATACGTGTTTATTGCATGGCTGAAGAAAAGAGAAACGTCTCCCACACAGAAGTGGTAGAACTGGAAGCTGTGTTTCTTCAAGGCTGTTTTGTTGTTGTTGTTTTTGTGTGCACATGCACGTGTGTGTGTGTGTGTGTGTGTGTGTGTGTGTGTGTGTGCTTTTTGCTGTAATGCCATCGCTTCTGTTTCTCGGGGTGGGAGTACTGCTTTTGTTTGGAGCCACCAGGAGCTGACACTTGTCACTTGAACTTCCTGACTTTGTTGGCTCTGCCAGACATACAGAGGCCTCTGCATTTGATTTCCTCTGCAAGGAAGAAAAACAAAACAAAACAAAACAAAACAAAAGTCTCAGTTTATCATGGGACTCGGCACAGGAAAACTTGCACAATGGCTCCCAAGCTCCCTCGCTTTTTGGAAAGCTGTTCCAAGCCAGGAAGAGAGTTCCTCAAATCCAACAAAGGCTGCTTGTCTTCCTGGAGAGAAAGCAGCTTTGCCAGCAGTGGATGGCTCAGGGGCTCTGTGAACCTGCAGGCCAGTCAAGGAAGGAAGGCTGAGGGTTCCCTGGAGAGAAGAACCGTTTTACTGGGGTCATTGGATGATGGCAGCTATGAATTACGACTTCTTTGGATAATGCACATGTTTGAAAACACTGTGAGGTCAGCAAATGTTTAGGAGGAAGCCAGAAGGCCCCAGGGACTCCAAAGTCAGCAAGATAAACATTTGCCCTGGCTTGCCTCACTCTTCCCAGTCTCCCCTCATCTGTCCCTTGGCTATAGTCAGTATGTAGTGTCTGTTATGGCCCCACCCACATGCTCCACTCATTGGACCATCAGATGTCTGTCAGTCTTGGATAACGATGCTGATTTTGTAACAAAATTTTAAAAACCTTCCTCCATTTTCTTCCTCCCTTTTGTATTAACTTAATATTTTTATCACTTCATCTGGAAAAAAATCCTTGAGTTGAATGGCAGTAATAACCTGTCTCTCTGCTGTTAATAATTATTACAGAAATTACAGCATACACTATTATGTCTAAATCAGTACAGCAGCCTCGCACTGACAGTGGACGTACATAAACATTCCATTTGCTTTTCTTCCTGCCGAGGTGGAGACCCTGTGTCTGTCTGCCTCCCACCTGCTGTGGACTCAGGTAGCTTTCCACTCCTTGTGGGGCAGGACTCGGGTCACTGACCATGAATGATAACAACCATCATTTTCATCTTTCTACACCTCCAGTGTCAACAATAAAGCTCTGGTCCAAGTTATCTATCTGGTTTATTTTCTTCTGTTGTTGGTTCTGTAATGATCTGTTCTGTCTCTTTAAGAGACAAGCCACACCTACTCCCTCCCCCATCCGCTGAGGAAGGCAGATCTTCCTTCCTGCTTGTAGCCTGAGTCTCTTCCTTTTCCATCTCCCTCTTGAAGCGGCAGCTTCTGTCTCTCCTCTCTCTCTCTGCTTCTCTCTCCTCTCTTTTCTCTCTCTCTCTCTCTCTCTCTCTCTCTCTCTCTCTCTCTCTCTCTCTCCCTTCCCCTCCATAACCCATTTAATAAATATCCTACCTCACTCTGCATGGCGTGCCTATCCATGTCTCTGTCTCTCACCTGCAGCTGACACATAGCTCGCTGTCCAGGTTCAGCCGCCTTGGGAGACCTTAGGCGTGGTCTCGTGCACCGTACCTGCCCCGGCCTGCCGCCACTCAGGGACCTGCAGCGTTTCTGCTGCTGCAGCCACTTGGGGATCCACAGAATTTTATTTTTACCATTACAGGTTCTCTTTTATCAGAGCCCGCCTTCTAGCTTGGCTCTCCTACTACGAGCTAAAACTCATCCTTTAGGGTTGTCCTAATTGATAACCCATTCTGGTAAACCCAGTTTTTGTTTCTAAATGTGTCTTATTTTACCCACTTTCTCAGTGCATTTACTCTGCTTTAAAAATGCCTTGGTGGCATTTGCTACCTTCAACACATGGATTACGGACTCCACCATCTTCTCTCTCTCATGGTTAATGTGGGGCCAAGGGCCATGTGTGGCCCAGGCTACACAGTTGCCACGGCAGGCAGCACCTGGTTCCAGGAAAAGCCATAAACTGATACCACCCAGGGAGGGCCAGCAGTAAAGGGAAGTACCTGACATTCCAACCATTAGATAAGATTAGATAAGATCACCAGATGTCCTTGAGCCCAAGGCTCACCTATTTCCCTTTTGCCAAGACCCCCTAGACAAATGTCAGCCAATCAGGGTTCCCAACCCTGGAAATACCCTCACCCCAACCTCTATTATGATAAAACAACAACAACAACAACAAAAACCCTTCCCTGACTGGGCTGGGCACTCTCTGCTCTCAACCCCTGCATTGGACAGAGAGTCCAAGCTTAAGCTTGAATAAAGGCTCTTTGATTTTACAGAGTGAGGGCCCCATGGTGGTTGGCAGGGGTGTAACTGTTGATATGGAAGTCTAGCATCTGTTTAAAGGTGATGTGTGCTGTTACTATTATTTCCCCCTCTCTTTTCTTTTTCTTTCTTTCTCTCTCTCTCTTTCTCCCTCACTCCTTCCCTCCCTCCATCTCTCCCTTCCTTCTTTCCTTTTGTTTTTTTCTGAGACAGAGTTTCTCTGTGTAACAGCCCTGGCTATCCTGGAATTCTCTTTGTAGATCAGGCTGGCCTCGAACTCACAGGCATCCACCTACCTCTGCCTTCTGAGTGTCGGGATTAAAGACATGAGCCACCATGCTCAACCCTCCTTGTCCTTTTAATAGTGTGAGCTGCCTTGTTCTCCAGATCAACAATAACGGGACTTGGGGTGCATTTCTTACATTTTGTCTAGTTTGGTACTGGTTAGATTTCTTCAGTCTTATAGTTTAGAGTCTCACTGCAGTTGTGAGAGATTCTCAGCCACTGTCTCTAAATACCTCCCCATCCTCTCCTGTCCTTTTTGAGTCATTGCTGAGTGGCAGTAGATGGTCACTTCTGCCTTCCACATCTGTAAATCTCCTTTCTTGGATCTTCTCTTATTCTGTTTAACACATAGATTTTAATTTTCTTTCTGTTTCTCAATGGTAAGAGTTCTGCTTGGTCATTATTCAAGTGTGCGGTACCACAAGCCACTTGTACTCACCTGTACTTTTAGCATGTAGGAATCGAAGATGGGAGATTTTGAGTAGGAGGGTAGCCTGGGCTACATAACAGACCTACTCTTTATTTCCTGAAAATGTGGGTTTTATGCCTTTTCCCCCACAGAATCTCACCACATGTTGTTTTGGATTCTGCCAGAGAACTAAACTCTGTAGTTGGGCTTCTCTAATTATCATCTCTGCATAGAGCATCGGGGTACCTCCCAGACGTGTTTGATCTGGCTGTTTTGGCCCCTGCCCTTGATGATTTGTCTTTGGGGTTTTAATCTTAGGTGAAAGAAGGTACTTTCCCCTGGAGGGAGTCTCTGCTTGTTTCCTCCAAGAGTCTTAGGACCTAATGAGTACAGGAGATGCTTAACTTCAGAAACTGAACTTTCTGGACCACCCAGAGAACATGGTTGTGGTCTGTAGGTCCACACAGAGCCTGGTTTGTGGTCATGATTCTGTAGGAGAGAGCACCATGCCTTGTTGGTATTGATTGAACGTTCCTTAAAGTCTTTTTGATGGATGTTTATTTAAGGAATGGCCATTTCTTGATTTTAGCTTTATGGAGGGAGCTTCCCAAGAGACCCAGGCCACTCTGATCATGTCCAGTGTTGATTTTTATACACTCTCCCGTGAGGCCAGAGTTTTTAGTGCCTCCAAAAATACAAGTGTTAGAATTCCATTCACCCACTTAGAATTTTGGTTTGCTAATTTCTTACTCTCTCATCAGTTCTGTGATCTTTAATATATTTTTAAAGCATCTCCTATGTTAGTTTTTATTGGCATATTACTATTTTTCTGCCTTTATTGAGAAAAAGCACATGATGTTTTCCCTTTAAACTGGACAGCATTGTGTGGTAGTTGAATAAGGTGTCCCCCATATGTCCCTGGCATTTGAAGACTTGGTCCTTAATGGATGGTACTGTTTGGGGAGCCTTAGGGGATGTGGCCTTACTGGAGAGAGAATGCCACTGTGGGTTTGCTGTGAAGTTTCTAAAGCCTGACACCATTCCCAGTGTTCTTTCTCAGTTTCTGGCATACAGTTATGTAAATGGAGACTGCCCAGACCTGAATAACCACACAGGACCTATATTAATTACAACACTATTTGGCCAGTACCTTAGGTATAGTCCTAGCTAGCTCTTACATCTTAAATTAACCCATTTCTATTAGTCTGTGTATCACGAAGAGGCAGTGGACTACGGGTAAGATTCCTGAATATTTCTCCTTCGGCAGCTACATAACGTCTGCTTGACTCTGCCTTCTTTCCTCCCTGCATTCAGTTTAGTTTTCTTGCTTAGCTCTATTCTGCCCTGCCATAGGCCTAAGCAGCTTCTTTAATAACCAATGGTAATAAAACATATTCACAGCATACAGAGGAGAATCCCACATCATCTCCCCTTTTCTATTTAAATAAAAAGGAAGGTTTTGACTTTAACATAGTAAAATCGCATGTAATAAAACAGGTATCAAGCAAGAATTACAGCTACAACATTTTCTTATGAGTCTAAAATTTTATTGTCAATTTTATCTTTTATCATAAATAAGGGAAACTATAACTATAATACATATATATATATATATATATATATATATATATATATATATATATATTCTGTCTTCAACTCTATCAAAGACCTCAGAAGTATATAATATTACCTAAGTAAGCAGGAAGTGCATTGTAAGCAATTTCTAAAACTGTAGAATTGTCAGAGACATCTTTCTGCCTAGACAGTCACCCAAAGTTCTGTTGGGGCATCCATCTTCAACCTACTGGCCCATAGTATCTGGCAGACTTTTCCATGAAGCAGGAAATTTCAAAGATAGTTCTACCTATATCGGCATCTTGTCAGTCACTTTCTTCTGTGTCCTGCAGAATGTCTGGCAGACTTTCATGAAGCAGGAACCCTAAAGGACTGACTCACCTTCTTTAGGCAAGTTCAGCTATCATTTTTCTATGGGTCCTGCATGTCCAGTTCATATGCATGCCATCAAGCAGTCCAGGAAGGAATAGTTTCTTGCCCAAATGACTAGCTTTGTCACATTGAAGGCAAATTCTATGACAAGTTTCTTCAATGCCTATCAACCTCTCTGTAGTAATTGGTGCTGCCAAAAGCAGACATGTCTCAGTGTTAAGAAAAGTCTAAGTTCTTAAAACTTTTTAAATGTCATATTCTGTACTTCTTTGAAGTGTTGAAGATTATCTATTTAACTGAAATATATCTCTGTGTATTCACAGCATACATAGGGGAATCCCACACCAAGGTTGGAGATGTGAGCTCTCAGCTGCTGTTCCAGCTGCCATGTCTGCCTGCTACCATGCTCCCCATCATGTTGGTAATGGACTCTGGAACTATAATCTCAAATAAATTCTTTTCTATTAAGTTGCCTTGGTTATAACATTTTTTTTTAAAAAAATATTTATTTATTTATTTATTATGTATACAATATTCTGTATATGTGTGTATGCCTGTAGGCCAGAAGGGGGCACCAGACCCCATTACAGATGGTTGTGAGCCACCATGTGGTTGCTGGGAGTTGAACTAAGGACCTTTGGAAGAGCAGGCAATGAATGCTCTTAACCTCTGAGCAATCTCTCCAGCCCCGGTTATAACATTTTATCACAGCAATAGGAAAGCAACTAAGACCCGGAAACTTACATTAGTTGTCATTTTTTAAACAAACTCAACTTGGTCTGGCATATTACATCATTAATACATTTGTTTGAACTACTGCTACTGTAGACTATGTTTTTCTCCCACCCAGATATGGATACTGAAATCCAATCCTCAGTGTGATGAAATTTTAAGGTCAGAACTAATGGTTAATTTAGACTGTTAGCTTGGGAGAATTTAGAATCACCATGGACATCTCTGGGCATGTCTGGTGGGGGGTGGATTTTGTAGACTAAGCTAATTGACATTGGAAGGCCTACACTCAAAGTGATGACCCCGTCCATAGACTGGAGTCCTGGATATAATAAAAAGGAGAAAGCTGGTTGAGCTAGCTTTCGTATCTCTGTGCTTCCTGACTGTGGACACCATGTGACCAGCTGCTTCCAAATCCTGCCACCCATGACTTTCCCATCATAAGGTACTGAACCCTCAAACTGTGAGCCAAATAAATGCTTTCTCCTTTCCTTTGCCTTTGTTGGAATATTTTATCAGAGTGACAGAAAAGGGACTAATACAGGAGAAGGCTTGGTGTGTCTGTGAAGCCACATGAATAGGATTGGTGTCCTTATAAGGAGGCCACAGGGAGATGAGAAAGCCACCAACCCACCCGTAAATCAGGACGCTTCCTTCTGTCTTCTCTGAGACAGCTATACAATATTGGCGCTAACTCGGGAGAAATCACCTGGGTCTGGATGTCCCTGAAGGGTTCCAATGCCATCGTGATTACAATTCCAACATCCAAATACCTACAGAATCAGTGAAGTTTTCTTTTCATTTGTTTTTTTTCCTTGCTACCAATTTGGTAAATTGAGCTTCCCTGGGAGGTTTTAAAATAAGAATTGTTCACAACATTCTTTTGTCATTTTAGAGTTTGCAAAGACATTCCTCACCAACTTTCTTGGCATTCTGAATCTATGTCTTTTCTTTTTTCTCAAAAGTTCTTCAAACACACACATTAGGTTCGTTAAGCTCCCAACGAATTATTTTTTTTACTTCATTTATCTTCTTTATTATTTGTTTTCTCTAGTCTTTTATTTTCTATTTTTTTAAAAAAAAATGTTCTCTCTATTTTGGGGAACTAATTTTTATTTTTTGCAGACCTTTTTTCCCCCCTCTCTTTTTTATTTTCCAAATCTTACTATTTTGTAGTTTTTGAAAAATTATTATCATTGTGTATGCATGCATGGTGTGTGTGTGTGTGTGTGTGTGTGTGTGTGTGTGTGTGTGTGTGTGTGTGGAGGTCAGAGGACAACTTTGTGGAGTTGGTTTTCTCCTTCCACTTTTGCGTGCATACTGGCACACCAACACAGGTGGACAGGCCCACACAAACACCTCACACCAGCCTCAATTTTCTAGTATTTTCTTATCATTTTGTTCTGATTTCTATTTTGGTTTATGAGAAATTGTTTTTTAACTATAAACATAATGGAGATTTTTTTTATTTTTAGGGAAGTTAGGGTGTGTGTTGAGACAGAATCTTGCCATGTAGCCCACCCTAGTCTCGGTGCTATACTCAGGAGTTGTGGATTTATGATTTGTCAGAGAATATACTGTGACGCATTATCAATCCTTTGCAATGTGATGATTCCACCATAGCACGGCTTAGTGTGTCATGCGCATGTAAAGAGTGTAAACCTGACAGGCCATTCAACATCCCCATTTTGTTCTGATAAGTGCTTTCAAGTTTCCCCTGAGTAATATACAAGTAGTAGGCATCCAGTTTTCATTTAAAAGTATCCTTATTCCCCATCCCTCATTCTTACGGTGGCAGTGTGTCATACAGGGTGGTCTGTGGGCATTTACAAGTTCCATTGCATGAGCCAGGCATGCCCCGCCAGTGCATGGAATCATGCCTCTGACCTGATTTTGTCAGTTAAGGAAGTTTTTTGTTTGTTTTTATCCTGAGAATGAAACCCGGAGTGTCAATCATGCTTTCATTGGGTTTTTGAGTTTGGGGACTGTCTTAATAACTTTCTGTTGCTGTGATCAGACACCATGACCAAGGCAACTTACAGAAAAAAAAGAGTTTGTTTAGGACTCACAGTTTCAGAGGTTAGAGTCCATGACTGTCAGGGCAGGAAGCATTGTGCATGCCAATCTTCATACACACGTAATTTGAAATAAATCTGCCAGTGGTATGGTGGCACACACCTTTAATTCCAACACTCAGGGGGCAGATGCAGACAGATCAGGCCATCCTGGTCTCTGCATAGTGGGTTCCAGGACAGCCAGGACTACATAGAGGAGCCCTGTCTCAATTAATAAATAATAAAGCAAATCTTTTTTAAAATGCTATGTGATTGTTCTTAGTATATTACTTATGAGCTGAATAAAGCACGTAAGGAAAAAGTCTTCTGGACTCCAGGCTACACACGCTCCTTCTGGTGGCCCTCTTTAGATGTTGGCTGCTGGTGTGACCTAACAGAGCATGTTAGGTCCAGGGTAGGCACTAGGTGACTGTGCATGGGATTCTGAACCATGAGTTCACGTGTGTCCCTGCTCAACCGTGATGAGGCATGCTGCACCTGCCCTGCAGAGCACAGAGCTCAGCCCTTCCAAACACAGATATTTAAAAACGTGTACTGCTCATTCCCTCTTGGGTGATTTTCCCGCTTCTGTCCCAGGGCCCACTCAGTGGGGTTGCTATTGTCCAATTGACTCCGCTTTTCTGGATCTCTTTCCCATGCAGCTTGAACTCAGCCTGAGTCAGTGTCTTCCAGTTATTAATTACCAGTTATTAATTAATTATATTAATTAATTATATTAATAACTTCATTCAAATGTATTTAATTACTACATATTTATTGCAGATGCCCTTATTCCATTCATTTTCTGCATTGGACTAAGAGTTTCCTGTACTGGCTCTTACTGCCTAGAAGAAGCAAATCCTCCTTTTAAATCCCATCCACGCACACACCAGCCTGACACTGCTTAGCTTCAGATGTGATCAGGCACAGCCAGGGGAGTATGGTTGTGGAGTGATCCATGTTTTTCTAATGCAATTATTTCTAAACAAAAGGTACTACTGTCCTTCTTACTGTGGAAATGAGGCCTGTTTTCTCTATTTGGGAAGTATGAGAAGCGTAATCGGTGTTAGTGAAAGCTGTCTTACCCATGTACATAAGGGGGGGCCTTGCTGTGAGTGGTGGGTGAGATGATTGTCCCGGATGAACCACAAAGGACTCATGTGAGATTTTATGTCTTCTGAGGTCACTGAGCCATTCTGATACAGAGTACTCCATGTCACACTCCTTTGGAGTCTCGGTGACATAACACATGGCCTTTTCAGCCCGATAGCACCTCCACTTCCCCTGGCACTCCCTGGGCCTGGCTTCATTGGATCTGAAAGTCTCCTGTGGCTGGCCCTTTGGATACTGAAAACCTCTCCGGTGTGCCTGACCTAGGATAACACTAAGAACTCCTGCATGAACTGGAGGAGGACTGGCCAGACAGCAGGCTAGCTCAGGTCCCCCAGGGAGGCTCGAAGCCATAGAAAAAGCTGCTGAGAACACTGATGGCTGCCCCAGATAACAAGGGAACCAACAATAGCACCTTCAGAAATGAGTGTGGGTGGCACAAAGCCAAACAGGAGGCAGCCAGGGAGAGTATTTTATTGGGTTGTATTTTTGCTTTGTTTTCTCCCCACCTCCCTCTTGTTTTGTGTTTTGTGGGGAGGAACTAGGGCCTCACTTTGTAGTCTAGGTTGGTCTTGAACTCCTGATTCTCCTGCGTTAGCCTCCCAAGTGGTGGGAATAAAGGCACGTGCAGTCTTGTCTTGCAAGTTTACTGTCACCTGTCTGTGTTTGTGTGTGTGTGTGTTTATTTCTTTCATTTTTTGGAAGTTATTTCCCCTTTTTCTTTTCTGCCTCCAAACGCTCTCATGAACCTCTCCTTGTTCTCCTTCCAATACA
Source organism: Arvicola amphibius (assembly GCF_903992535.2). NCBI lineage: Eukaryota > Metazoa > Chordata > Mammalia > Rodentia > Cricetidae > Arvicola > Arvicola amphibius. The sequence goes on from NC_052055.2 coordinate 95,169,102, forward strand.
TGGTTGATGGAGGATTCTCATTGGCCAATAAACAAACTGCCTTGGCTTTTTGATAGGGCAGGATTTAGATAGGTGGAGTAGACAGAACAGGAAGAAGGAAGTGAGGTAGATGGCTCAGACTATTGCCCTGCCTCTCCTCTCTAGGACAGACTGCTGTGCCTCTCCTCAGGGAGAGAGATGCGATGAAGCCAGCCACCAGGACAGACATGCTGAATCTTTCCTGGTAAGACACCACTCGTGGTGCTAAACGGATTATTAGATATGGGTTAGTCAAGATGTGAATAAGAGGCTGAAACTAATGGGTCAGGCAGTGTTTAAAAGAATATAATTTGTGTGTTGTTATTTCGGGTTTTAAGCTAGCCGGTGGCCGAGAGCAGGGCAGCGGGAAGCCGCCCGCAGCTCCTCACTACACATGGTCTCTTTTTCATTGTTTTACACATGTGTGTGCGCATGTGCAAACATACATATGTGTGTGTATGTGTATACATATGAACTCCTAAACACACAAATACAATCTGCTCAGTCTCTATAGTGTTATTTGTATGTATGGCTCAGGGCTGACCATTTGGGAAACCATAACTGGAAACCTAGCCACCTAGGGAGGGTTAGTGAATTCACGGGTCTTGGGGGGAGAACCTATAACTGTCGCTTTACAGAACCACCATAATCCCTAACCACATTCTATGTAATTGTCCTTATACGTGCAGATACGCAGAGTCCTCATCTCTCATCAAGGAAACTTCACTCTGCAACAGATGAGAGTTTTACAGAAATCCACAGTTCGTCAAAACGCAGAGCTGTGGAGCTTAGTCCCATCTGACACATTTACAAAACACTCCTGCACCTAAGGGTCTGGGAACACTGTGGGAGAGGGGCTGGAAAGACGGTAAGAGCCAGGGGGTCAGGGAGTTCGCTGTGTGATTGTGTCTCTTAGGAAGCTACCAGCATGTCTGCCTAAACATTAGCCAAACAAGGACAACACCAACAGACGAAGATGTGCCAAAGTGGATGGAGAAAACCCCACAAGGCCTCAACCCTACACAAAGAAGCACGGGCACGTAGGAAATGCTGGGGGTGGGAGAAACAGTCTTCTCCAAGACAGAGACCACTGATTGGTTATCTAAAACCAAATGGTCGGCCCTGAAAGCAAACATATAAGTGTACATGTTTAGAGCATGTCATATGACAACGTTCAGTAGGTAAAAACAAACACGGAAACCGAGAATTTATTCAAGGGCTGAAGGTACATTAATAGTTTTGGGCAGAGGACTTGTGAGTGTGGTTCATCTTAGTACTGCAAAAAAATAAAAAGCAACGAAGTTTCTTCAGTCAGGCAGGGCGAGCTGAGAGAATACAGCTGAGAGAATTACTTTTCTGGGGAAGCCGCAACAAAATGTCACATACACACATGGCTTAAACATCAGAAACGCATTTTCCTATAGTTCTGAAGGCCAGAAGTCTAAGATCCTGGTATTGGCAGGGTCGACTCCCTCTCAGGACTCTTTGTTTGGTTTATACACCGTGCTTTCCCCACCCCTCTCCTGTCCACATGGTCCCCCCCTCTGTGTCTGTGTTGTCTGGATCCTGATACCCTCTTCTTAAGGAGGACACCAGTCATATTGGGTTAGAGCCCACCCCAGTGGCTTTATTTTGACTTGGTCAGCTCTGAAAGGCCCCAGTTACAAATGCATTCTGAGGAACTGGGATCAAGGTTTTAGTTTATGAACTCTGGACACAACGCATAACTCACCCTCCAACAGTAAGTAGTGAATGAAGCTGGCTAATGTCCTTATCAAGAAAAACATTATCTTGGACTTTCAAAAAATATTGTAATTTTAATTATCCATATGCTTGTGTGTCTCTGTGTGGCTATGTGCCGATGAGTGTAGTGCCTGTGGAGGCCAGAAGAGAGTGTCAGATCCCCGAGAGCAGGAGTTCTCAACCTACCTAATACTGCAACACTTTAATACAGTTCCTCATGCTGTGGGGAGCCCCCAACCATAAAATTATTTTCATTGCTATTTCGTAACTGTAATTTTGCTACTATTATGAATCATAATGTAGCTATCTGATATGTAGGGTATCTGATATGCAACCCACAGGTTGAGAACCACTGCCCCGGAGGTAAGATTTCAGGTAGTTATGACCCTTCAACATGGGTACTGGGAACCAAGTTTGAACCCTCTGGAAGAGCAGCAAGTGAGCCATCTCTCTATCCCTGACATAATAAAATTTAAAAGTATATCAAAATCATTTTCAAATCTACTGTATGAAAGTAAAAATAAGCCCTGGGCCACCATCAACTGTCGTTAGTAACGCCAAGGAGGGTACATCCCTGGAACCAGCCTGAACTAGTTCAACAGTATTCCCAAAGACCTTGAAAGGAAATGCAGTCACTCTTTGAACGTATTTCCTACTTTCACTTCCCCTTTTCGCATGTATAACAAAAACAACGAAATGGCAAAAACACAGGAATGATGATGTGAGAGGCCAGGAAACCAAGCAACACACTGTGTACAGCACAGTCATCAGCCTCGACTTCCACTCAGTGTGTCCCTGCAGGATTAGATCGGCAGGATCCATTTGCTAATGCTCAACTATTTCATTGGTTGTCTTGCTTATTTGTGCATTTAAAAGCCATGGGCTAAGAGGCTGCTTCCAGTTAAAAGCCTGGCTCCTCACAGCTGTATGTAACTCCAGTTTCAGCTTCGGGGGGCCCAATGCCCTATGTGGATATGTACACAGGCGTGCATGCACACACACACACATTCAAGTTGCATGCACACACACACACACACACACACACACACTCGAGTGCATGCACGCACACACACTTAAAATTGTAAAAATAAGTCTTTAAAAATTAGTATAAAACTCTTGTTATTCATTGGGCTCAGACTGGACGTGTGTGAGAGATAGGTTTAAGAAACAAACTTAATTTTTTCATAAATACTTTTTACTTTACTTTAGCAAGAGTCCTTCTCACACTGATGTGTCCATTAATAAGGATTCTGTCTCTCAGGAACGCAGATCTACTGAATCTGCCTTTCCTGCTAACACTGCTGGCTGACACTGGCGTTGGTGAGCCCTTCAGTGTTCAGTCATTTCTGCATTTCCCAAGTAAGATCAAGTCAATGAACTACCACTGTTTTTCTCTGTGGTTTATAAAGTGGAAATATTTTGCCATGCAACTTTGGAACATTTCAAGCACATATTTTAGTTTTAAGCTTCCGTAGAACTGGGCTTCTGGATGCTTCTCTAAGGCAACGTCGTCACTGTTTGACAAGCAGCAAGAGTTGCATCAACCTCCCACCTCACCCCTGTAAACAGTGAGCAGTAGATAACCGTCTACAGCCAGCTACGCGCTGTGTGCGTTAGTAGTATAGTTTCCTGGAAATGGAACTGTCGGGCTAAAGAGCATGCATGCTTAAATTATTTATTTACTTTTTTAAATGTGTCTCTGTCTGTGATGTCTGTGTGCGTGTGTTTGGTTATGAGTGCTGGTGCCAATGGAGGTCAGAAGAGGGAGTCAGATTCCCCTGGAGCTGGAGTTACAGGAGGTTGTGAGCCATTTACCATGGGTGCTGGAGACAGAACCCAGGACTCTGTAAGAGTATCGAGTGCCCTAGCCTTGGGGCCATCTCTCCAGCCCCGTGTTAAGAGGTAACGACATCATCAGATTGCTCCAAAGAAAGTCTAGGATTACTTTTCCTGCCATGTACCATTCAGATGGCTGCCCACTCCTGAATATCCTACTCAGCGTTCTACTGGACAGCAGGTGGTTTCGGCTAGTCTTTAGAGCAACATTGTTTCCTCTTTCCCTATCACAGTGGTTGATCTTACACTGATACCTTCCTATATTAAGAATTGTTACAGTGTAGCGACCTTCCTATATTAAGGATTGTTATTGTGTAGCGACCTTCCTATAGTAAGAATTGTTACTGTGTAGCGACCTTCCTATATTAAGGATTGTTACTGTGTAGCGACCTTCCTATTGTAAGGATTGTTACTGTGTAGCGACCTTCCTATATTAAGGATTGTTACTGTGTAGCGACCTTCCTATTGTAAGGATTGTTACTGTGTAGCGACCTTCCTATATTAAGGATTGTTACTGTGTAGCGACCTTCCTATTGTAAGGATTGTTACTGTGTAGCGACCTTCCTATTGTAAGGATTGTTACTGTGTAGTGACCTTCCTATAGTAAATATTGTTACTGTATAGTGATCATTTCAGTTAGAGACTCTTTCCCCCTAGGTTTTTTCCTTTTTATTGAGTGATTGATTAGTTGGTTGGTTGATTTCATTTTGGCGAGTTCTTGCCATGTAAAAGTTTTGTGTGTGTGTGTGTGTGTGTATACACACATATATATGTGTATATATATATACACATACACACACACATATATACATATATGTATATATATATATATATAAAATTGTGCTAAAATAATTATGTTTTTAAAGTATTCCTTATAGGCATGTAGGTTTCACCTTTATCTGTATTCTGGATGCTGGATGTGAAACAACACACTTAGGTACAAAATCAAAACTTAATTACATAGCCACAAGTGGTGTCAAGGTAAGAAAAAAAAGACCAACAGAAAAATGTCCAAGGATGTAATGTAAAGAAGTAACACGCTATGTGAAAATGGTAGATAATGAAAGTAGCAATTACTTCACTTGGGACCTTTCTGCCAATGTAATCGATCTTGAAAAAGTTGAAGTCTCTGGAAAAATAAAGGCTTTGGGAAAGTGTGCTAATTTTGTTTAAAAATGCATGAAGCCCTTTGATAATAACAGCCTGTTTGGGGCGACGCCAGGATCTGAGATTTAGCCACAGAACAAGGCCTAAGTGCCTTAGGCGAGGAAAGGAAGTGAAAATGCTTGGAGGAGAATTCCATCCACTTCCCAGCTATTCTCCAGGAGCTTGCTCACAACCACAGCTGGGCAGCTGCCCCCAGGGGTTATCTGTGTTCTCTCAGCATGGAAGAAAGCAAAGGACTTCTCAGGGTTCAAACAAGTCTGATTCGGAGTCAGGAATAGGTCAAGAGACAAACCAGCTACCAAAGAAAGTTTCAAGCTGGCATTTAAAAGAATGAAATGGAATGTGGATCTGTAGCTTTAAGAAAATTCAGGAAAACCGAAAAGATAAACTATGCTGTCACCATTGCCTCTGTAGTTTCTAAGTGGGAAATTCTGCAGGCTCCTCCTCAAACAACAGGTGTTCAAATGCAGCCTCCAGCCTGAAATCTGGGCCTATTCCTGATTTGTTCACCCTGATGTCCAGGCCAGAAAGGCTGGAGTTAGCCTTTTGTTTCCTGCTTTTTATGCAAATAGCAGACATGATGTTTCCTCTTCAGGGCTTCCTCAACTTCCAGAAAAAACCAGTTTGTCCATTGACTATGATGTTCTTTTTCCTTGCCTTTTCTTTTTCTTTTCCTTAAAAGATTTTATTTTAAGCAGGCAGTGGTAGCACATTTCTTTTATCCCAGCACTTAGGGGGCAGAGGCAAGCATGGTCTACAGAGTGAGTTCCAGGACAGCAAGGACTGCTGCATAAAAAAAACTCTGTCTCAAAAAAAAAAAAAAGATTTTATTTTTAAGTGTCTGTGAGTGTGGGTGCGTGTGTGTGCGCGCACGCACACACGCACACAAATGACTGCAAGTGGGCCGTCTGACCTGGGAGCCAGGTACCACCCTTGGGTCTCCTGTGATAGCGGAAACAGCAAATCTACCTCTTTAACCTCTGTTGTCTTCCTTCTAAAAACAAAGACAAACATGCCCTCATTCTGTTACATTTTTCTTCTTTTAGCATGTGCATGTGTGTTCCCACAGACACATACCACAGCACATGCGAAGGTCAGAGGTCAGCTTGAGGGAGTTGGGTCTCTCCTTCCACCAGGCAGCTCTTGAGGATCCAACTCAGTTTGTTTGACTTGACAGCTAGTGCCCACACACAATGAGCCATCTCTCTGACCCTAACCATAATTTTCAAAGAAATGTTTATCTATAATTGGATTTATGATGACTTCTTGGTATTTAGTGATCTGTGTACCCTCTCTTTTTAAAATATATTTTATTTTACTTTTATTTATTAATAAAAATAATACAATTTTTTTCATACACTATATTCTGATCATGCTTTTCTCCTTCCCCACCTCTTCCCAGATTCTCCCCACCTCTCCACTCACCCAACTCCAATCTTTTTCCTCTCTCTCTCTTTTTTAAAAAAACACACAAAAGCAAAGCTGAAATCAGACAAACAAAAACAACAACAAAAAAGGAACACACACATAAAACACCACACAAACAGTTTATATTTTTTATATAAAATATATAAACAAAAGACCAAAAAAAGCCCAAACAAAGCAATAAGAAACAAGAAGTCTACAAGAACATCACTGAGTTTGTTGTGTGTTGTCAGCTACTCCTGGACATGGGACTTAACCCGGAGTGTGGTTAATTTGTACCCAGTGTGGCTCCATTGGAGAAAACTATCAAATGCAGGTAGCTTTTTGGTTAGGAGTAGAAGCCAGTATCCTCCCCCCCCCTCCCCCCGCCCCCGCCCCTGGTTCAGAGATCCTGTCTGGCTGGAACCGGTGCAGGCACAGTCTCTGTGAGTTCATAAGTGCGTCTGTCCTGCTGTGTCTGGAGGACACTCTCCTTAGAGTGGCCCATCCTCTCTGGTTCTTACACTCTTCCCACCTTCTCATCTACAGAGATCCCTGATCCCTGAGGGGAGGGGTTCGATGAAGATGCCCCTTTCAGGACTGAGTTCTAAAATCCCCCAGTCTCTGCACATCGTCCAGTGTTGGGGCGCTGTGTTAATAGCATCTACTAGAAGAAGAAGCTCTCTGATGATGGCTGAGCACTAAACACAATAGGATGAGCTCTTGTTGCATCTGTTTTCTGGACAATGACATCATTGCATCCTTTATGGCTGAAGAACACTCCGTGGCATACAGGGACCACATTTCCTCCGTCCATTCATCTTTTGATAAACAGCTAGAATAACCCTATAACTTGGCTCTGTGGACACTTGTCATACCGAAAAGGATACAGTGATGTATAAACTAAGAAACAGATCTGTTAAAGTAAGCATAGGTAAATCAGTTTGTAAATAAATGCGTTGGGACATGGCCCAAGAGCAGAGCCACGTGAGGAGAGTTCTGAGTGCTCGTGAGAAACTGCCAAGAAAGCAAGAGTCTTGTCGCCTCAGCTTTTTCAAAACACGAAATCGTTCTTGGAATGTGGTTTTGTGCTCCTGCCAGGTATAGCAGCTAATAATGAGTTTACTTCAAATTATTCATCACTGGCTATTGTTATTTGTTTAAATACCTCTGTGGAAAAACATGCTTTTGCCACGTGTGGCTTGTCCTTGTGACTGTACACTTTAGACAGGTAACTCTTCTGAGCCCTCGGAGTATAAATGGTCTGATGTTCAGAATAAGGTTGGCTATTTTTTTTTTTTTTAAATATTTATTTATTTATTTATTATGTATACAATATTCTGTCTGTGTGTATGCCTGCACGCCAGAAGAGGGCACCAGACCCCATTAGAGATGGTTGTGAGCCACCATGTGGTTGCTGGGAATCGAACTCAGTACCTTTGGAAGAGCAGGCAATGCTCTTAACCTCTGGGCCATCTCTCCAGCCCCAAGGTTGGCTATTTTGAATGAGACTTTAGTCCACCTCATTTTTAGGCTCTGCTCTCCCAGGCTCATGCCACCAAAAGAAGCGGGAACCATAAATGTACCCTTGAGTTCCCTTGATAAATCTCTCTTAATAGTTACCCAAGAAAAGTGGACAAAAGGAAATAGAGACCAGTGTTGTTCTCGCCTGTTTAGGGAAAAGGGACCGAAACATGGCTATTTAATGCCAGCAGCCTCTGATTGTCCATTATGGGGCACTTGCTATCTGCTGTGGGAAGCTGAGGAGAGCAGGGCTCCTCCCAGAACCTGGGTATTTGTTCTTCAGAGAAGAGGAAGCAATAGTATCTGGCTAACTTCGGTTCTAGGGAAGTGATGGCTTTTTGGAGTGGACCAGAGTTAATGTCCTTCAAGTTGTAGGGATTCCAAAAGATGTTTCTTTGTTTTGAATTGAGGGCCACTGTTTCATTGGGAGAATAAATGGGAGCTGTGAAGGGGAAGAGTGAGGGCTGGGATCTCAGGAGCCTTCCTTCTGCTCAGGTTGCTGAGAGGCCACCCAGAGCTCAGAGACTGCTGGATCTGCTAGCCTGACAGAGAGGGACAGCTACAGCAAAGCCATCAGACTGTCCATAGCACAGTGCCCCAGTGCAGACTCAGACACCGTTTCCTGTTCGCTGTGACTGGGCCCAGGATGAAGCTTGATTCAGCCTTTGGTTTCTGATGTAAACAGGGATGGGGAGGGATGAAAAGCCAGAAGGGAGCCAGAATGTCTTCATGTTTTGGCCTACCAGTCAGCAAACAGTCTTCTGTGTTTCTCACATGCTTATTATACTGCGGGAATCTTTCTTTTTCATTTTTTCCTTGGGTCTCAACTAGAATCCCACTCACTGGATGGGTTGCCAGAGATTGAAAGAACGGGTTCTGCTGTAAGAAATCTGTTGTCAATTACTAGGCCAACAGCTCATCTGTTGAGCACAGAGATTAAGAACTTTTTTAACTTCTCAGTGGGCTCATGTGTCTTTGTCTATTTCCTGTTGCTACAACAAAAATACTGGAGATGGGTAATTAATACAGAATAGAAATTTGTTTGGCTTATGGTTCTGGAGAGAGGGGCCCAAGAGCATGGGTCAGTCTTGTGTGAGGGTCTCTGCTGAATGATGGCATGGGCGTCACGTGGTGCCAGAGCCGCCTAAGGTCTGTCCTCTTTCTACTCAGAGACATCAGTGCCATCATGAGGGTTTCATGTCTATTCTAATTAACTCCCAAAGGCCCCACCTCAAGTACCAGCGACATGAATTTGGGGTTTAAATTTTCCAACATAGAAACACAGGGGAACATTCAAACCATAACTGTAACTGAGGAGAAAAAATGAAGCTGTCATTCATTGATGGTCTATTGGGCTGTGTTGATGCCAAGGCTAAGACATTAAGCACCTCTTCCTCATCATGGTGTGGGATGACCCTCTGCATGCTGTGAATATGTTTTATTGCCATTGGTTAATAAAGAAGCTGACTTGGCCAATAGCCAGGTAGAATAGAGCCAGGCAGGAAATTCAAGGAAAGGTACAGAGAAATCAAAGATGGAGTCTGGGAGATGCCAGCAGCCAGTGGAGGAGGAAGATACCAGAACATTACTGGTAAGCCACAGACCACGTGGCAATGCACAGATTGTTAGAAATGGGTTAATTTATATGTAGGCTAGCCAGTAAAAAGCCTGAGATAACAGGCCAAATAGTTTGTAATTAATATTAAGCTTCTGAGGAACTGGCAGGAGGGAGAGAAACCTCCAATTACATCATCATACACAACATATTTGTTAATTGTAATTAATAAATTACAGTTGTAATACTTGGGTCTCAGGTTCAGTGGGCTAAAAGTGGGATCCAAATAAGAAAAAAAATAAACAACAAAACCAAAATAGTATAACAACAACAATGGATAATCCCTACTTGACTTTCAAATTAATTCAATTATTCATTCATTTTTTTCAGTTCTGATGAAATGCAGAGATCTCAGAGCCATGAGACAGACAGGCTTACTGGGCTCACGGCAGCAGCCAGGCAAACTCTGCGAGGCCTCTGTGGACAGACTGTGATGACATGGGATGCCATGCAGACCCTCAGGAGAAGGGTTTGCAGAAGCCACTGTTCTGCTAGGATTAACCCTGCTTAGAGCACAGCCTCGAGACAATGAGCAAATAGATTCCATTGTCCTTCTCCTTTTTTTTCTCCTGAAAGGGAATTTTGTATTTTGTTTTCCTCTGATACTGAGAGTGTGCTTTCTCTGTTCCTGCAAAGTCAGAATGCCTTTTCTCTCCAGAGCCTACATTCTGCAGCACAGAGCTGGGGACCAGTTAAGAATGAGGGGGCACAGAGACCATTGGGAATGGAGAATTCTGGGACTGGCTCTGGGCTCCTCCCCTATTGCAGATGATGAAATGAAGGCCCCAAGATGCAAGCTCAGGAGATCTGCATGTGAACAAGGCATGGAGGATGGGGAGACCCAGGGAACACAGACACTGTGGCTGCTATGGATTTTGGCAGAAGCCTGGTCTCAAGCAAGACTCCCAGGGGAGTCCCAGGATATGTGAGAGGGAATTGGAGAGTTAAAGCCCTCTGAGTAGACAGTGTGCCAGCCAATGGGTCTCACGAAGGGTGCTGAGAGTACTGGTGGCCCTGAGACCCTCCAGGGTCTGTGGCCAAGGTATTTCCATAGTCACATGACCCCTACACTATCTTTTCACCTCCATCGCTGCATCCTGCGACAGACACTAGGAGCCATGTGATACACGAAGCTTCCCACCCCAGGCTGAGTACAGAAACAGATATGAGGATCCAGCTGCCGTCCGTAAGATAGACTTTAACAGATGTGCTGAAAATATAAAACAATTTGACAATGTTTTCTTTGTCTTCCTTCCCTCCTTCCTCCTTTCTTCCTTTTCTTTCTTTCTTCCTTTCTCTTTCTTCCTTTCTTTCTTTCTTTCTTTCTTTCTTTCTTTCTTTCTTTCTTTCTTTCTTTCTTTCTAATTTTAGATAAGTTCTCATGTGTCCCAAAGTCTCCTTGAACTAGCTATGAAGCTGGGAGTAACCTTGGGCTTTTGTTCCTCCCTGAATGCTAGAATTTAGGAATACACCACCAGGGTTTTGCATACTCTACCAACTGAGCTAAAACCTCAGCCCCTGTTAAAGGGTTTTCCAATACATCTTGTTTTTCATAGTCATGCATTACTTAAGTTATGGATTTGCTGTTTTAAAGATTTGTTTTATTTAATTACATGTATGTTTGTGCGTGTGTATGTGTGTTTAAATATGTGCAAATGTGCTTGAAGGGGCTCACAGAGTGTATAAAACAATGATGGAACTCCTGCAGTTGGAGATACAGGCAGTTGCAAGTTCCCCAAAGTGGGTGCTGGGAGCCCAACTCTAGGTATCTATAAGAGTACATGCTCTTTGTCTCTAGTCCTTGTTATTGTTTTAAGAGTAAATTACTAAAGATACTTTTTCAAAAATTCCTGGTCCTAGTAAGTCAATATCAACAGATAGAACACATACACTAGTCTTTGAATGAGAAATCCCTTAAATAGGCTCATGTGCGTGTGTGTGTTGTTGTTGTTGTTTTCTCTTTTGTCTTTTGAGACAGAGTCTGACTATGCCACCTTTGTTGGCCTAACTCTCTATGCAGACCAAACTGACCTTACATTCACAGAGATCCTCCTGTCTCTGCCTCCTAAGTGCCAGGATTAGAAGCACATGACACTGCACCCAGCGGGGTTTGAGCATTTGGCTCTCTGTGAGTCACACTGCTTGGCAAGGGTTAGGAGATGTGGCCTTGTTGGAGGAAGTGTGTCATTGGAGACAGACTCTGAGAATGCAAAAACTGCTCATTCTATTTGTGTTCTTTCTCTTTATTCTCTCTCCCTCCCTCTTCCCTTCCTCTCTCCCCCTTTCTCTGAGCCATGTGTTCAAGATGGAGCTCTCAGCTTACCGTAGTCTTAGCTGCCTGCTGGCATGCCTCCCCGCCATGTTATACTCTTTTTTTGTTTGTTTGTTTGTTTCACTTTTGTTTAGTTTTTCAAGACAGGGTTTCTCTGTGTAGCTTTGGAGCCTGTCCTGGCACTTTCTCTGTAGACCAGGCTGGCTTTGAACTCACAGAGATCACCTGCTTCTGCCTTCCAAGTGCTGGGATTAAAGGTGTGCACCACCACCACCCGGTGCCATGGTGAACTCTTATCCCTCTGGAACCGTAAGCCCAAACTCTTTCTTTGCTGAGTTGCCTTGGTCCTGGTGTCTTATCACCTCAACAGAACAGCAGCCACTGTACCCTTAGGATCCTGAGCCCCACACTGATTTAGGGGCTTAGACCAAAAGCTTGATAACTCATGTAGGCTATAAACCTGCACTTCTTTGCCTAATTTTGGAGGGATCTACATAAACAAGGCCGTGTGGGCTATTACTTTTCTATCATCCACAGAAATTCAGAGAGGACCAAAAGAGGCACATTATCTCCCCACAGCTCTCTCTCTGAAGCATCAGTCAGTTGTCTATCATTCTATTACGCGACTGAGGTCATCAGCTTGGAGAGACAAGTGTCCCTTGGCTCACACTTTTAGGGGCTTCTATGCCTGATTGCTCTGGTTCTGTGGCGACACATGACGGAAGCAGCTCTCGGGAGCCAACGCTATTTCCCTCCTCTTTAGGAAGCAAAAGGGAGAAAGGGAGAGACCAAGGTCCCACCATCACCTCTGGGGATGCCCACAGTGAGAGAAGACTGCCCATCTCCTGAACTTTCTACTACCACCCCATAGGACCAAACTTGGAATAAGTATAACACATAGACCTCGGGAGAACATTTTAGATCCAAACTATGCCGCCTATTCCAGGACTCCTGAGCCTTCCCAAGTGCTTGAATCTTAAAATAAAATAATGTAGTGTTTGCATCTAACCTATGCACACCTACCTAGAGACTCCACACCATCTTAACAAACTCATCAGTGCGTCGTATGCAGGCCCGGTAAGGAGCTCTTACACTGAGCTCTTCAAAGAGTGTCTTATTAGGGTCCCTGCTGCTTTGACCAAACACCATGGCCAAAAAGGAAGTGGGGGAGGAGATGGGGTTTATTTGGCTTACATTTCCACATTGCTGTTCATCACTGAAGGAAGTCATGACAGAGACTCAAACAGGACAGGATCCCGGAGGCAGGAGCTGATGCAGAGGCCATGGGGGTAGGGGGGTATTGCTTACTGGCTTGCTTCCCCTGGCTTGATCAGCCTTCTTTCTTATAGAATCCAAGACCACCAGCCCTGGGATGGTATCACCCACAATGGGTTGGGCCCTCTCGCATTGATAACTAATTAAGAAAATACCTTACAGCTGGATCTTACCGAGGTATTTCCTCAACTGAGGCTCCTTTCCCTCTAATGACTGTAGGTTGGGTCAAGCTGACACACAAAACCAGCCAGTACAGAGTAAGAACGAGCAGATGCTCCATGAGTATTCAGTGTTGATGTGATTCTTCGAAAATCTGCTTGGTTGAGTCTGGGTACATGGAAGCTGTGAACAGAGTGGGCTGACCACATTGTTACTGTCTTTAATGCTTATCCAGACCACATTGTTACTGTCTTTAATGCTTATCCAGAATCATGCAGAAAACCAAGTATTGCCCAAAGCTTTCAGATGTTATCCTGTTTCCCATGCTTTCTTGTTACTCTACATCATGGGTTGAACGTGGAATGTTCCCCACAGGCCCCTGTGAGTGAACACTTGGTCCCTAGCTGGTAGTAATGTTTTGTAAAGTTGGGAAACTTTGAGGACAGACATAGACATTGCCGGACACAGAGGCTGATTCAGGGATGGGGTTTACAGGTTACAGTCTATGGGTTTATCTGAGGTCTCTGCTTCCGGCCCTCGGATATGAGAGACCTGCCTCGTGTTCCCACCAACACAGATAGGAGACAGTCCCATCAACACAGGTCCAGCTGGCCTCTGCCAGTATGACTTCCCTTCCGTGAAGGACTACACTCTTCCAAACCTAAATCCCACCTCCTCAAGTGACTTCTCGTCAGGGATTTGCCTCAGTGACAGAAAATAATGAACACACTAGAATAGGTGGGTGCAATTGTCACTGGGAGACATATCGCTCAACTTTAGCAAGCAGGTCCTTACTACCAGTCCGGGGATGTGTTCTCATGAGTTCCCATGTCCCAGGGTTGAGAAATGAAGCTGTCTACAAACGAGCAATGAGTTCAGTTGCATAAGACTACAGGCTGCCGCAGTGCCTTGAAGACAAACTGCGCCGCCTCGCTCAATGTTACGTGGTCTTGTGCAAGGAGTGCGCACAGTGGCCAGCCTGCCCAGGCTGTCTGCCACTCTGTGGCCCCCGAAGCATGTATGGAGCAAGTGACGGTCACATGACCAGGGTGAGTAATGATTTTAGTAAATGGAAACACCTCAAGGAAGAATGAGAAACTGAGAGTCGAGGCATTTGCTGCCAAGCCTGATGACCTAAGTTTGATTTCTGAGACCCAAACAGTGGGAGAATTGAGAGTCTTGTGGGTTGACTCTGAACTCAAAAAAACAAAGAAACCTAGAATGTTCTGTGTGTGTGTACGTGTGCATGTGTTCATGTGTGCGTGTGTGTGTATGTATGAGTATAAGCACGTGTGTATGTGCTCACTGGGGACTAAACTTAGGGCCCCTCATGTCTGCTAGGCAAAGCACTCTACCATTGAGTTATATTTTGAATCATTAGCATAAGGTCTCTAAGGTCCTTTCCAACAACACAGTCTCTCCTCCAGCAGACCCGAAGTCTTCCCATGGCACAGAGGCACATGTATGATGGTGCTGTGTGTTGGGTGTTCACACACATTCCATCCTAGTTCATGCAAAGAGGATTTCACCCCTGCCTGGGGGGGGGGGGGTAATATTAGTCAAGGAGAGTGAGGGGTATACAAAGGAGTTAATGTCTTTAACATTATCAATGTCTACCATCCCTCCTCTAAGGGGGGCACAGCGAGGTGTCTGTAAGTCAGGGAGGAAACACCAGAAACCAATGCAGCTGCTCAAGCGTGGACTTCCAGACTCTAGAACTAAACACAGTAAACATCTGGCTCAAGGCACCATGCTTTTGTGTGGCGTCCTCTCTGCCTGCTCACACTAACGCAGCTGCAGCCTGTGCAGCCTCCAGTTACGGTCTGTGTGACGTCCAATCAGCTTGATTGGTGCTCTGGCCGAGGCTTGACAGGCTTTTGCTGGTAGCTGATTGTAGCTGCTTTCCCAGGAGTTTTGCCAGAAAGCTTTTAGAAGACTTGGGCCAACCAACTTGTCTGAACACACGTGCAGCCTTCACCTAACAAGGAGGAAGACTGGAGTGGAGGGCCGCGGGGTCAGGTTTCCACTCTGCCGCTCTGAAGCTGCCTGACCAGGAAAGTTCTTCATCTGTGTTCTTCAGGAGCTACCGGCTAGCAGCCCACCAAGAGCAAGGCAAAGGCAGCGGCCCCAGCTGCAGGCAGGACTGTCTATGCGATGACACATGTCTTCCTGTAGGGGGCGACAGGAAACACAGGAAATCCCCTAGGCATCTGCTCCCAGGGCCTTCCTGAGGGTCAGACAGGGTGTCAGTGCCAATGCATGTTTGGAAAGAGAGGGCACAGAGAGATGAGGCTTCATTGTTGCTTCGCGACAGCGTTTCTATCCAGATACCCTCCTCACGGGGACAGGGAGGGTCATTCTGCATCTGTCTTGTATACACACTAATCCATCCTGTGTGATGGGATGGAGTTAGCCCCGTGCCTTACCAAACCCTGTTGATCTGATGTTAGCCCTGTAGAATTCTAACAAGGCATAGTGTAGGGGTCCGGCTGCTCACCATGGCACTACTCCACACTTGATATCAAGGAACTGTATTAAAGGGGTGCAGCTTTAGGAATACTGAAAACCACTGGTTAAGAATCTGAAAGTAGAGGCCAAGTTCTGTGTGAACATGGGGCCTGAGTTTGGACTTCCTGAGTCCACAGAAAGCCAGCTGTAGCAGTGTACCCTTGTAACTCCGCCATCCTACAGCAGCGTGGGGAGGAGAGATGGAACGACCCTTAGAAACCCATGAACCAGCTAGCGTAGCATATGCCGTGGCAAGCGAAAGAGACTCCACATCAAACAAGGTGTGGATGGGCAGACACCCTCGGCTATCCTCTGACTTCCGCACATGCACCACGGCATGCGCTTCCCTGCAGTTGCCATGAACGCACGATGCATGTGTGTATATACAAAAATGCAAAAGCATAATCTTGTAAAGGTCCAGCTGCTTAGTAATCTGGCAGGTCAGAGCAAACCAGTGATGGAATTTCCTACCCCCATCCCCAAGGCCTTTTTTGTTTAAATCCCAAACAATGGCTATGGTCATAGTAGACAGGGTGTACTTGTGGCCACATTTGCATGCTCGTATGGCTTATCCACTATATTGGGTTTTGTTTGTTTGTTTCTTTTTGTTTTGGGGTGTGTGTGTGTGTGTGTGTGTGTGTGTGTGAACATATTAAGTTGTCTCAAACTCAATGGCTCCCAACAATTAGGTTACAGGTATGGAGAGCAGAGGTCCAACACAGTGTGCTTCTGTAAGTCTCCACAATGGGACACAGGGTCCTTACCTAGAGGCTCCATTTCCTAATCCATATCTGGTTCTTGTCACAGGATTGAGGGCCCAGTCCCTTGATGACTGCCAGCCAAGGCCTATTCGTAGCTCTTCAGACATCCCATTCCTGGCCACATTGTCCCCTTTGTCTTCTAAGTGGCCACGAATGTTAAATCCTTCTGAAGCCATCGATCCCTGGTTTTTCACAGCTTTTAACTCTATATTCAGATCTAAAGAGCTGGGATCCACACAACATCTGGACGCCTTCCCCCAAACTTTATGTCACCGTCATCGTCTTCTCCTCTTCCTCCTTCTGCAACCCACTGGGTCAATTTTTTTTCTACCAATATATGCACGGGTGTGGAACTATACATTGGAGCATGGTTGTCCTTCCAGAGCCTCACATCCTCAAATAAAACTGAATATCCCTCCCCTAGCAGCCAAAGCTGTCAATAACTCTTCCACTAGGGGTGGGGCTCGCCCTCACCTGCATCCATGCTGGAATGTTGATTGGTCTGCTCTTGTGCGGGTCTTGAGAAAGCAGCCAGGGTAGCTGGGAGTGAGTTCACAGGAGCAGGGTAGACCGACACCTTTCCCTTGTTGCCAGCTTCTCTCCTGGGCTTTAGCTCTTCTAATACATGCACATGGGGCTGTCCCGGCTCCCTTGCTTTGGATGGACGTTTTTTAATAGGTCTGCTGCATGTTTGTACTGCAGTTCTTTCACTCAGGGACCGTGTGAGGCTATAGGTGATCTCAGCACTTCTCAGGGTCCGTGGCCCGTCATCTGGGTCTAAAGGATGCTTGTGGAAACTTAACCTGGGTGGCCAAATGAAATTTACTGGATTAAGGAGCTGTTTGGGAATTCTCTGGAAGTCTTGTTTAACAGTGTGAGTCTAGTCTCCCCAGTGGATGAATAGTTCCTCTGACAGGAAGTAGCTGTCGGCTTCCACACTCTGAGATTCTTTCCCTTGTGACCGTGAGTACTTTAACACGGAAGGAGCAAACCAGGTTCAAAGTCAGGAAGTTCAGTTAAGATCGGCATGATTGACACTCAAGTCCAAGTTCAAATGCATTACTGATTACAGGATAGTCTGGTGGTTCTAAAAGCCATTCTTGAATATTCTCGTCCCCTTCTAGTACAAGGTAGGAACGTCCTTTTCTGTGCCCATTGAAGTCAGACAGTGGTGTCAGGTTGGCTGAAACATGAGAAGAAATCGTGAGAGTCCGTGCGATTCTCCGTGATGCTTCCTTTTTATGTCACGGTGATCATGGTGTTGTGGGCAGAGAAGGAGCCCCAGCCACCTGGGTTCCTACTTGATTGTAGAAATTGCCCTCTTACTCATACTGAGCACTTGGCACCAGGAAGATGAAACCTCCTATTATGTCAAGTCTCCAAGGTGGGGAGGGGGTAGTGTTTTATCAAACACTATTTCCTGATTGACACAGAAGACCCAATGCAGATAAGATGCTAGGTGGGGAGGGGTACAAAGCCTGCAGCAGATGCGGTTATTTCTAGCCTCCTGGACAGAGTGGGCCATCACATGCTAGAGAGTGACTCGCAGCTAAAGACGGTTTTGTAGCATATGCTGATTGTTGGTCACGAGTGGCAGGGAAGGCGGTGGCAGGAGAAGTTCCCAGGAAGATGTTTATCGCGCCTGAGCAGTTTGACCTCAGAGACAGCTCACTCTTCTGGATGAATGAGTTAGCTATCCAAGGAGGTCCAACTCAGATTTCCCGTGGGGGGAGTGGGGGCTCAGCTGTGGGCGAGTTAGCATCTAATCACACATGTTGAGAAGCTGAGGCGCTGGCTCTGAAGCCGCCCACATAAGACAGGGTTTCTTTTAGGATGGCCGTGTGTGATTAGCACCTTCCTTCCACAACTATTTACAAGGCTAGGCGCTGAGCCTGCCACGGTGAGCAAACACATTTCCTGGGCAGCATGGAAGGCCCATGGCAGAGAACTAGCAGCCGTGTACAATATGGATTGTGAAATCCGCTGTCCAGAAGAAGGCACATAGCTAGTCTAGGCTGTCTGCATAGAATGAAGCTGCTAGGCATTGGACCAGGCGTTAAGGGCCTGCTTCTGTGCTCAAACATCCCCCACAATTACAGATAAATGCAACCCTTCCCTGCGTGGCTGGCAAGCACAAGGAAATGCAGAGTTGCCTGAAGATCTGAACGCAACAGGAAAAGTTCTCAGAGTTCAAGGTCTTGGAACAGATCGTTCGTGAAGTGAGTCTTATGATTCACAGTCCTGGGTTCACTCTGTGGTCAAACCAGAAAAAAAATGAGAAGGAAGCCAGGTATCTGGAATGAATTAACTCTCCCTCCCTCTCCCTTCCTCCCTCTTTCCCTCCTTCCCACCTCCTTTTCCTTTCTCCTCCTCCTTCCCCTCTCTCTCTCTCTCTCTCTCTCTCTCTCTCTCTCTCTCTCTCTCTCCCTCTTTCCTCTCTCTCTTCCTAATTATGAGGAGCACTAGAAACTCAAACAACTGGACCTTACAAGCAAACCTCTCTATCTGGATTTTCCATACCGACGGTTTCAATAGTGAGGAACAAAAATCTTTGGGAAGAACATCTGGACTGAAGATAGAAGAATCTCCTCTTGTCCTCATTCTCTGAGGCATGGCATTGCCAGGTACCAGGAGTCTAAGGCATCTAGGGACGACCGAAGCATCTGGAAGATGTAGGCTGGGTCTATGCAAACACGATGCTATGCTACATACAGGTACCACAGGTTCTGGCTTGGACCACCTCTCTACAGATGCAGAGAGAGATTGTGTTATGACAGCGGTATTTGGCAATGACAATGGGACCAGGTCCATCTGGAGTTAGCACCGCCCCTTTCTAAAGGTACCACTGTTTCTCCCACCGACAAAACGCTATCATCTTCTAAGTCTCCTTCAGAATCTACCTCCAGAATTTCTATTACACAAACTCAGCACATTGGTAGCTGCTCAGGAATGGGTGTGCATGTGGAGAGGAATCATGCACTTTTTATGGATTCATTTTTTATTTCATTTTTTCATTTTTACTATGTGAATATATATATACATATATACTGTACGTGTCACTATATTACATTTTACATAGATTGAATATTATATATCACATGCTACATATATATTACATAAGGATAGTTTCATACACACATACATTTTTTCATTGTGTTTTTAAACGTTGTCCTACACATGTACTGTTTAAATACAAAGAAAAGCCCAGCGGAGAGGGGTGGGGGAATCAATTCTACCTCCTTTGCGAAAACATCTCTGGCTCTGCATTTCTCAGTGACCTTGTGGCCTCACATCCTTCTACCTGCGCCACACCCAGGTCTTCACAGCTGAGCCCCTTTCCCCGTTTGGACTTCGTCCTAGCTCTGTCTATAGAACAATCTCAGCGGCAACACTGGGGCCTCAGCTAATAGTTGGCGAATGAATAACATCCTGTAATGTGGAGCCCTTGGCTGAGGAGGGATGGGGGGCAGGGCGATGCTCTGGGCCAGAATTCATGCTAGTTCAAAGTTAAGGCCCCAACCCCCAGAGGCTTAGTAAGAAGACAGCACAACCGCTCGCCATGTTTGCCGGTTCTCACGCGCCCACGCCCGGAAGAGTGAAGCGATGGGACACCCGGGAGTTGGGGGCTCTGCAGCTCCTCCTCCTCCTGTGAGAACGCCGGTCTCTGAGCTGGGGGCCCATCCCCCTGTGCCTGGGGAAATGGTTTTCTTGTCTCACCCCGGGCACTTTTCCCAGGAGGGTCCACTAGATGGCCTGCGATGAACACTGGCTTTCAGGAGCCGGAGGAGGGACTGAGAGCCTCCTGGCCTGTTTATGGCTGGTTCTCTTTCACAGGTTTTTCAGGTAATCTCCTGCCCCGTAACCATATTGACAACGTAACAACTTTTACATTTGACAGTAGACATCCGTGCATCAGGGCATCAGTGTTGAAACTGGGCCTTGGGTGAAGAGTGATTTCTGAGTGTTGGCATTTTGTCAGTCAAAACACGAACACGCACCGAAAGAAGCGGTTAGTTAAATAAATCCCAGGCCTACTACACAGAACTAGTCTGAATGAAGAGAAATGGCAGGACCTCGTATTGGCAGGGCCAGGATAGCTCAAACTCCCTGGCACTTCGGGGGCCAAGCACATGGCATCTCCTCTGCATGCAGTTAGGGCTTTTGGGGAAGAAGAAAAAAGGTTATCCCCTTAGTTATAAAGCCAAAGATGCTTTGAACTCTTTGACCAGGAAACACTCAGGGTTCTAAAAGCTAAGACAAGCAGCCAGTATAAAAATGCTCATCTCTGCTACTTGTAGTAATGAGAACTTGGAAAGAACCCCAAGGGCTGACAGGAGGGAGATGATGCAGCCAAGTGTGGCATATGGGCACCGACAGGACAGAAAGTGTGAACTGCCCTGCGTCTGGATACAGGAAGTCATGCTAAGCGGATGGTTTTTTTTTTTTTTTTTTTTTTTTTTCTGTTAACCGTGAGTTTGCTAGTTTAGGGATGAGTGTGAGAGCAGGCTTGTGCCCTAGTAAGCTCGTACACAGACAGTGAGGGTTGCCACACAGGGGTTGAAGAAACGTTAACCCAAAGCTGAGCAATGGTGCTGAATCCTGCAATCCATCTTAGTAGGCCGGGGCAGAGGATTGTGAGTTCTAGGCCAGCACGGGCTGTTCAGTGAACGAACAAACAAACACACAAAAGGCAAAGCAAACTCAGCAGCTATCTTCCCCGGCAACCATGGAGGAAGTGAACTGATTCTGGGGTAGATCTCTGGAAGCACCATGGGGGTATTTTAGTCAGTTTGGTCTATTGTAACAAAATGCTGGCAGAATCACGCAAAAACTTACTTCTTGGAGTTCTAGAGGCAGACAGGTATTTTAGGACTAGTCCTGAAAAGGACATGGGTCAGTAGTCCTCACTGTGTTTTCTCCGAGAGCTCCCCTGTCTGCTACGCAAAGATGTGGCCAGGAGACCCTCGGTAGATAGAAGCCCCTTGATCTCGGGCTCCTAGTCTCCTGAGTGGTTGAGAAGGACATCCCAGCTTTTATAACGTCTCCAGTCTCGTGTCCTCTGCGATAGCCACACCAAACAGACTTCGATGCTGTGCCACGAGAGACTAGGGTTAGACAGGCAGTTCTGGGGAGAGGGATGCACACACTCAATCCTTATCAGGAGACATTTCCATTGACACGTTAGGTGGTGCACAAAAAAATACCTGGGTCAAAGAAAAACCCCGAAGCTGCTTTCCCTGAAGGCCTTGTTGGGCGTGGTTAGGGCTCCGAAGGGGAAGGTTGGGCACTCAAGGGCTAGCCCACGCATGCTAAGAGAAATTACCATCTGCTCATTGTAGTGCTGACTGACAGCCATGTGCTCTCAATTTAGACCTAGCATTTGAACCTAAAATCAGGCTGTTACAAGATTCTGTGCAGCCCCATCTTGTCTAACTCACAGTCTACCATTAATTCAAACCAGTCTTTGTTTGACTTTAATTTGCTTTCTGTTAAGAAAAGCTTTAGCAGTTCTTTGGGGATTTCATGCAATGTATTTTGATCATGTTCATCTCTTTCTATTTATAACTCTTTCCAGATCCCCACCCCTCCCAAATTTCATGTTCTTATTTATTTATTTTTGGGTTTTCAAGATAGGGTCTCTCTAAGTATCTCTAGCTATCCTGGATTAGTTCTGTACACTGGCCTCAAACTCAAGAGCTCTGTCTGCCTCTGCCTCCCGAGTGCTGGGGTTAAAGATGCGCACCATCGCCGGCGCTACGCTTGGCCCCTCTTATGCTTAGTAGCTCATCAAATCCAATGTGCTTGCTGTCTACTTACTTGTGGGTTGTGTGGCCATAGACTGCTGCACGGTTGGCCTCAAGGGCCATACCCCTAAAGAAAACACCGACTCTCCCTCTCTCAGGAGCCAGGCCATTGCCTCAGCTAGGGGATTCATCCACCTCCCATGCCCTGGCCGGGACTGTCCATTGGCTTGAAAGCATGCAGGTCTCAGGCAGGCAGCAACAGCTGCTCTGTGGTCAGGAACACAGTGGTTCCACTATTCGCAGAAGACAGTGTTGCTCCCTGACTTCTGACTTCTGTACCCTTTCTGCCACATCTTTTTTGTTTTCTTTTCGCAGGTGAGAGGAGTTGTGATATAGATGTCCCATTTGTGACTGGGCACTCCTCTGACAGAGAAGTTCTTGTTGGGAGCTGTGAACCCCCAGATACTGAATTCCTTGTAAACAACTTGTTTTCCTCTGCTCTGAGACAGCCTGCAGCTGCTCTGAGCACGAGACCCTCGGGAGTTCCTGATGGCAGGAGAGTGGTTTCTGGTGGGCTTGGCTGGGGTATGGCTATCCCTATATAAGCTGCCCCTGGACACAATAAAGGGGGCATTCTTAGGGCATTCCTGTTTCAAGGATGACCCGTGTCTCTGTCTGTGAGTCTTTGTGTGTTTAAATCTCCAGGCCCTTGCCCGGCTCAGGAATGGTCCTGTAGTGCAGGCGCCGCAATACAGGAGTAGTGCCACACTGTCATGTAGGACAGGCAAGGCGGTACAAATTCTGACTTTCTCTGTTAAACACCACCCTCTTGGGGAAAAAAAAGACACTTCTGATGATGTCTGGAGAGTTGCAGAGGGTACAGAGATATCAGAGATATGAATTTAGAGGGTTATTTGATTTTATGTCAACTTAGCAGAATAATAGACTCCACCCTTGGGGTCTATGAGCTCCCTAATCATGGGTTCTTGGCAGATTTAAAAGGCTAAGCATGTGTTTCTTCCTGTGGAACAGGCCTTAATAACAACCAGAAAGCGGTTTGGTTACTCCTAAAGCAGTCTCGCCACCATCCACACCGACATGCCATGCCAGCCCTTTATTATAGGTCTCAGGCGGGTAAGAACTCATTTAAGGGATGATCTAACCAAAGAGGAAAGGTCACGTGGCAAGACACCATCTTGTTTGGATGGATGCTTCCTATCAAGGAGACTTTCCAGCACCTCCACTGTGCCGCAAAAGGCAGAAGACAGCGCAGATCTGGTTCCTATGATGTGCAGATGCATCTTTGAAGGCTTGCAAGCACTGCACGTTAAAGGGGTGACATGGTGTAGACTGTTTCTCTCTTCTAGGATAGTGGAACAAAAGTAAAAGTGAAAATTTATACAAATTTACGAGGGCTGAGAAGGTAGTGCAGTTGGCTACATTTGCCTAGCAAGCATAAGGACATGAATGTAGTCTCCAGAACCCACAAAAAAAACCAAAGAGGCGTATTAATGTGCACTTGTAATTTCAACCTTGGGAAGGAGAGTCGGGCAGATGTTGGAGCTTGCAGGTCAGCCAGCCGAGCCTATTCAGTGAGTACCAGACAAGAGGGTCTCAAAACACAGGTCAGCACCTGGGGAAGAGTACCTGAGACTGACCACACACACACACGTACACGCACACGCACACGTGCGCGCGCACGTGCATGCACACAGACACATACACCGGAAGTATTTATCAATCACATATTATGTTCAAAACCCTGGGGAAGTGCATTAATCAATTTTACAGCTGCTATAAACATGACTGAGACTGGTGAAGGAACCCAGAAGGAAAGGTCTCCTCAGCTCAGTTCTGTTCCAATCCACACGGTCCCATCAGGTTGACCTCTGGTGAGGGCCTTCCGGCTACTTCACTACATGGGGCAGCATCGCAGTGGGGGAAAGAAAACAAGAACAGTCACCCTGCAAAACCCAGTGAGATTTGAGGCTGTGAGGCTCGCTCTGTGCCAGCTGGCCCTCACAGGAACTGACAGGCGTCCTTTGGAAAGCCACATTTATCCCTTCCGAGGACAGGCACCTGTGTGATCTGTTCATGTTTCTCTAGGCTCCCCTCTTCATTGTGTCCTCTACCCTGTCAGTATTGCTATACTGGGGAACAAAACTTCCAGGACGTTTAAACCTCCGGGGACACACTGAAACCACATTTAAGTGACAGCAGCAGGTATTGAAGAAACCTCCTTAGGCAAGTCAGGTGTCAGTACTGACCCAATGAACGCTACGGCAGCAGGCGTTACAAAGGCGAGAATAAATTTGCGTCCAGGGTGCCCAGCCAATAAAAATGCCATGTGTGAGTGAGAAATCAGAGCAGGCGCAATCCGTAGGAGGTCGGAAGGGTAATGGGAGGTTACCCGAGTATGGAGGAGAAGAGGGAGGATGGAAGGGTGGGAGTGAGGGGAAGATGGGCACAAAGACCCAGGGGCAGGGAATGAAGGATCGTCCAGTGCTGGGATGGCCCAGTGTGGACGCTGGGAGGAACTGGATTGTTCACACATTATAGGCCAAACTAAGGATTTTATTCTATCCTAGAAAATGGAAAGTCATCAGAGGGTCTAAAGCAGAGGTCAAACAGTTGGGAAAGCAAGAAGGATGATGGAGATGGGGGGAGAGGCGAGCTTGTGAGCTATTCGGAAACTAGACGTAACAGGATTTAGCAAAGGCTTGGACGTGGAAATGGAAGAAAATAGTTTAATTTGAGGGCCACAGATGTTGGCTATTGACCAGGAAGGCTTAGGAAGAACAAAGTTGGAAAGGAAATGGTGAGTTTAGGCTTGGGTGCACTCAAGGGAAGGTGGAACCGCTACAGCCTCCTAAAATTATAATGACGCGGAGAGAGCTGGGAGGTGCAGACCTTGTCTAAGAGTCAAGGGAGTAAGAGCAGCCAAGGACAGGAGGTGGGGTAGATAAAAACAGGAAGCCTAGGCCTGAGCATACAGCCCTTAGGTGGAGTAGGAGAGGTTGGTACAGCAAAGAAGCTGGAGAACAGGTCGGGAAGCCTGAGAAAGTCTAAGAGAACACATATGTCACAGAGCTGGGTTAGCATTCACACTGTGACAAACTACCATGGTAACTTGTAAAAGAACACGTGATGACACATAAAATCCCAGCTATTCCAGAGGCTTCAGCAGGAGGATTGCAATTTCAAGGCCTGCCTGGGCTAGGTGAGCCTTGGGCTGGAGGGATAGATGGCCCAGTGAGTGACAGCACTAGCTGCTCCAGGCTGAAGGTCTGAATAAACTCTAGGACCCATGTATAAATCTCAGAACCGAGTTGAGAGGAAACGAGGATTTCTGGGCCATGGTGGCCATCAGCCTAGCCTCTTGGGAGGATGATCTGGCCTGGGTCATATGTTGGGGAACTTGACACCAACACCTTCAGATCTCTCCTTTTGGGCATTTGAGAAGGTTCCAGCATCCTGCTAAGCAGACAAAGACCTGCTGATCCTCAAGCTGAGAGAAATACTCTTATTCGCGCTCCCATGGTTTCCATGTTTTTTCGGACCCTGGCTCATTGTTGTGTCTGTTGCAACGGTGACACTCTCTGTCTTCTCCACAGACTGAACCTCCAGCCGCCTGATGTCGTGGGGGAGGCAGCAACAACTGCTTCTCTAGCCCTTTCAGGTCTGTCTGTCCCGTAAGAATCTCTTCCAGTGGTGCCCCGGGGCAGCCATTCCCTGTTTAAGAATGCTGTGTTTCAGGCCATGGGAGCTCACTGCCCTGCACCACCAGACCTAACTCCCGTTTGCTGCCCAGCTCCCAAAGCCTTGTTGTTCCGTCTCTTACTCTATCCTACCTCACTATTTACCGTAGCATGGTGGGTTTTCTGGAGACGCTGTAGTAAGATTCAAGCATTCAGTCTATCATCTGTATCCAGAAATCCAGACAAGAACTTGGCTGACTGAAAGTGCATCTGGCTTCTGTAGAAGAGGAAAAAGCCCCAGCGAGTCTTGTCCCCTCTGCTACCAAGTGCATATCAACGCCCTAGGCCAAGCTTGCTCCACCTATCTGTGTAGAGCCAGAACAACCAAAGCAACCCAATGGGTGGCCGACTGCACACTCTCAGGCTTTGGAGCACATACTTAGAACTGTCATCATCCATTGCTACTCATGGGGAACTGGCTTCAGGGCCTGAAGCTGAAGGATGCTAAAGTTCCTTATATAAAATGTTGGAAGTCTTTGCATATAACCTACAAATATCCACTTTATGCTTTGTCAAAATAAAACAGAAAAAAGGATCTTTTAAAAAAATTAATTCATTATTTTATGTGTGGGGGTGTTTTGTTATTGTTTGCTTGGTTGGTTGATTGTTTTGGTTGATTTTTTTGCTTGTTTGTTTTTTGTTTGTTTTTTTGTTTTGTTTTTTTGTGTTTGTTTGTTTGTTTGTTGAGGACAGAGTCTTACTTTTGTGGCTCTGGCTGGCCTGGAACCTATGTAGACCAAACTGTACACAAACTCAGAGACCTTTTCTGACTGGCTCCCCTTCCCAAGTGCTGGAATTAGAGATATGTACCACATATCATGGGCAAAGGAGAGATGCCCTCCCTACCTTCTCCCACCCATCAATGCCTGAGACAGGGGGAGGAGCTTGGCTCTGGGGTTATAAGAGCAGGAGGGCTGTCCCTACCCTTCACCAACGCTGTACTCAGGAGAGTGGCCCCTGTTCCTCTCCTGGGCAACACATAGAGCTGATCTTAACTGCGCAGGTGTGGAAGAGCAGACCCTGAGGGCTTGAAAGCAAGGAGAACTGGCCCCCCCACCCTCGCTCTTTGCTGTAAGAGGTGAATTAGGTATGTGCCTGGCACACAATGCTGGAGAGCTCACCCTGGTATTAAGGACAGGGGAGAACTGGCTGGCGGACCAAACTTACAACTGCCCAGACCCAGGGTTATGACTTTACCACCCCAACATCCACTCCATCTATGATCTGCTGTAGCACATGAAGGAACCTAATTCGCAGATCTAAAGCTGCAGGATCTCCACAACACAGGGCAATGGCAGGATATACAGGAAGATAATGTAACAGAAACCAAGACCCTCGAACCAACCAATGCCTCTTTGCAATGAACACTTGCAAGTAAACATGTATGGACAAAGGAGTTCATGGCGTGACTCACTGTGTTAAGCTGCTTGTGTATATGTGCACCACACTCAAGCCTGGTGTCTGTGCAGTCGAATCCTCTGGAACTGAAGTTACAGACGATTGTCTATAACTGATGGGAACTGAACCCGGGTCCTCTGGAAGAGCAACCAGTGCTCTTACCTACTGACCCATCTCTACAGCCCCTAGAGAAGGATAGTGAAACTTTAATTTGTGAATGAAGACTAAGAATGACTGTAAGCAGCCCTCTCTAGAGGATGCCTAAAGTGCATGGATGCCTTGCTGATAGTTGTAGGCAGAGAATGGAATCAAGGCTCTGCGTCTTTGTACTCAAATAAATGAATGAAACTAAGCGCTGGCAAGATGGTTCCGAGGGTAAAGGGACTTGCTGCTAAGCCTAACAAGACCCGACTTCAATCTCTATATGATGGAGGTACAAAGTTGGGCTTTTACAAGTTGTCTCCCGACCTTCATGTGCATAGCACAACACACAGACATATACAGCATGACACATGGACATGCAGGTGCAACACAACAGACCATGAAGGACACAATACATAGACATGCACAGCACGACATACAGACATGCAGGGCACGATGGCATGACATATGAACATGCACGGCACAACACACAGACATGCACCTCATGACACACATGCACCCAGTAAAAAAATAACAAGATGTAAATTGTTTAAAGGAACAAGAGTGTAGACCTGGATGTGTGCACAGGCTAGAGTGAGCTCTGATATGTTGGAGAACAAAGGAATAGTGAGGGTAGAACAACAGAGGAAGCTGGGCAAGATTCAAGATTGTTCTCCAAGGTCTGACTGGGGAGCACAGGGTTATTATGGAAAGGCAGCCTTTGGGTCCATCTGGGTAGTTCTGTGGTCCATGGTTAAAGGAAAAATAAGAAAGAGAGAGAGAAAGAGAGAGAGAGAGAGAGAGAGAGAGAGAGAGAGAGAGAGAGAGAGGTGACCCAGCAGAGCATTTTCTCTGACACTCTTCGGATGACGTAAGCCTTCTCCCTGACCTCTCTGCTCTGTCTTAGAAAGAAATGACAAGAATGTTTTCCTCAGCGTGCTCACCGACAGCTTGGAGTTATCTGTAGATTACTTATGATGTCCTGATGACCCTAGCGTCACAAAAGACAGTGGCACATGGAGAGTTAAATCAACTTAGTTGAGGACAAAGAAATTTACGTTTAGCTGAGGCCAGTTGGAACTGCCATCATGGGAAGCACAGGTTCACGGACCACGCTTTTGTGAGATGACAGTTGTCGTTATGGTTTTGGAATGAAGAGCGGGGAAATGGCATCACTTACAGGTTGGGAATCACACTCAGAGCTGGCAGAGTTAAAATGGATTTGCTCTATGCCTTTGGTAGCTTGGGGCAAGGGTACCTATAGGGAAGATCAGTGAAGGCCAGTAAATAAGGATTCAGGAATTGTTTTGGCCCGTAGGCCTGAGGGATGTACCAATGGTCCAGCATTTCCCCATAGTGCTGCTGTCTGAGACCTGATTTAACAGTGCCCCCCAACTCCATTTTAAGTGCCCAGAACCATGTTAATCCATTTTGACTTCTCCTTTAGCGTTTATAGAACAATACAAACAATACAATCACGACACAACGGACACCAAGAGGGCAGAGTGCTGTAACCCCTACCCCCTGCTTAGTACAGATACACTTTCTCAGTCAACTTATTTTCCTGGCCAAACTTGGTTGACTGTGTGGACAAGGGAACCACAGGATGGTAACATATGGACCTAAAGTCCTCAGACCCCATGGTGACATCGCCAGAGACAGAACAGAGAGTTTAGGATGTGCTCTGTGTGTTTAGCATGTTGAATGTTGAGCATCCTCTGTAAGCCCAAGAAAATGACTGGATTTTTCCCTGAAAGCTACAAAGAAACTATTAAAAAAATCAGCAGAAATCTAAATTTTTTTACATTAATTATAAACGGGTTGGCCTATTAACTCAGGCTTCCTATTAACTCTTATATCTTACATCTTAACCCATAATTCTTGTCTGTGTTAGCCCCGTGGCTTGGTACCTTTATCAGCAAGGCATTCTCATCTTGCTTCCTCTGCATCTGGGTGATGGTTGCTGACCCAGCCTTTCCTCTTCCCAGAATTCTCTTGTCTGGTTGCCCCGCCTATACTTCCTGCCTGGCTACTGGCCAATCAGTGTTTTATTAAAATACAAGTGGCAAATCTTTACAAAGTTCAAGACCATTATCCACAGCATCTCTCTCCCTCCCATCTCCATACTGTCTGCTGTACATCACGAGGAATTTTGCCCTCCGGCTTTATCTCCAGGAAGGAAGTGATTCCTTTCTCCCAGCTGCAGTTTGACCCCTCCAGTAGAGCTGTGACTGGTTACAGAAATCTAAATTCAAGTGGGGAAGGAAAGCAAAAACAAAAAACAACCTTACGTAATCCTATTTAACATTTTTGTTTCTTTGCTTGTTGTTTGTTTTCAAGGTCTCAACCAGCTTTGGTCTCTGTCTTAGGGTTTCTATTGCTGTGAAGAGACACCATGACCACAGCAATTCTTAGAA
The DNA here is from genome assembly GCF_903992535.2 of Arvicola amphibius. Taxonomy (NCBI): domain Eukaryota; kingdom Metazoa; phylum Chordata; class Mammalia; order Rodentia; family Cricetidae; genus Arvicola; species Arvicola amphibius. Next base: position 95,198,842 of record NC_052055.2, read on the forward strand.
AGGAAAACATTTAATTGGGGTGACTTACAGTTTAAAGGTTCAGTCCATTGTCATCATGGTGGGGCATGGTTTCATGCAGACAGACAGGGTGCTGGAGAAGGAACAGAGAGTCCTGCATCTTCATCCACTCCCTATGAGCTTATGGGGGTCAATTATACTCAAACTACCAGTGTCTCTAAAGCTTGATTCATAATTTTCAAAGTATCTAGTTCAAAATCAACTCCTGTGTGAAACTGGGCCTTTCTCTCAGCTCCCATCAGTGCCTAAGCCAGGTTACTCTGGAAAAACACAAGCTGCTTCAGAACATTGTGTGCAAGGATGCTCTAGTCATCTAAGAGGGCTGGAAGCCTTGCCCCCTCCTCTATGGAGGTCCTTTGTTCCAGTGCCCAGGCCTCATCCACAGGGCCCAGTAATGAATGTGGACTGCCCTTACCCTGGCTCCCATCCTTCCTATCTGCTGCTGCGGTACCTGTTCCCTTCCTCAGAGAGTCTTTCTGGAAGCCTAAGATTTGAAGTCACACAGCAGGGCCTGGGTTTGCTGTGCTAGGGGTCTTAGAGGCCATCTGGCCAGCATTGCTGCTAGAAGCCAACTCGCTTACTCTCCAGAGTCTGGAATCCCACTACCAGAAAGCTCCCAAGGAGCCTGAGCATAGAACTAGAAGAGATCTGTGAAGCCTTTGACTTTTTCTGCTCATTTTAATATGAATTAATTATAATCTGATCTGGGAGTCTGATCCAGGTTGGACCAGGTAGTTTACTGCATTAGAGTTTGGGGGACCCAAATGCAGCTTGGAGTCCAGATTGAGAGCCAGGCCAGGCATGAATGAACAGGCTGGCAAGGAGAGAAAGCCTGTTTGTTTACGACCCAGGAAGCCCTGACAGCAGGCTACCGGCTCTGTCTGTGTGCCAGTCCCTGCAATCCCCGTCTACAGCTGCCCTGTGACTCCTAGGCCTGTCTCCTTTTCCTGTGCATCTCCTGCTGCTCTGTCCTCGTTCACAGCCAGTACCCACCCCTCCTCATCCTGGCTGAGGCCCTGGCAGCGGGATCTGCAGCTCACTGTGGAGGGTGTTATATGGACTATCCCAGTTCCCTAGACATCATCAGAAAACCCCAAACTACATTTCCCAGGCTTCCTTGCGACCGGAGCTCTGGTGTAGTCATTCAGGAACCTAGAAGGACCAGAGAGGGCCAGACAGTTACTTTGCCAGCTGGGAGCTCCTGGGAGGAGGAGCTCTTCGGTCACTATTGACAGATGGCTTTCTGTTGGGAATTGTCCCTGGAACCCTACCCTGGAGTAGACTCTCCAGCTCTTGCTGTGACTTTGTGAAGTATAAAACACTCTGTCACGGGGACACTGAGCTGGCTGGAGTACTTTCTGATGATCCCAAGAACCTCCCCCCCTTTTTTTAATGTAACCTCAGAAACTGTTTGACATATGTTCCAGTCACACCACATACAGTGGCCCTCTGCACCCTCAAATTCAACCAGCCCAGGCAAAAAACACTGGAGGAAAACCATTTCACCTCTATTGAACATGCACGTCCTGATCATTCTCGCCCCTGAACAATACAGTGTGGCGGGGATTCCCATAGCATCTCTACAGGTATTGTACATCATCTGGATGTGATTATCCAGGCAGAGGGCTACACGCAAACATTGCTCTAGTCTGTAGAGAAGACCTGGTCATCTGTGGAGTCCGGTATCAAAAGCCATCTGGTACCAATCCACTATGGGCAGCAAGAGACATCTGTATGCAGATCCATGCAGGCATGAATATGCACATATGCATACATGAATATGCATATGCATATGCACATGTGTGTAAAATCTCCTTTAACATAAGAGGAGTCTAAGGTGCAACATTCACCATGTTTTGGAGATAAAGAAACTTGAGCCTCTTAGAGTCCCAAGTGACCCACAATTTTATAGCTATACTGTAGTATAGTCTACACTGCCAGCTCCATGAGTCCCCCAGGAGAGGCAGGCTTCCTGAGTCCTGGCTTGTCACCTCAGGTGGTCTGCAAGGCTGCCTCTCAGGAGCTGTCACCTTGCATGTCTCATCCGTGTCCTTCAAAGTGTGAGACGTCCAGCACATGGGAACTGCACCCGGGGGCATCTGCCTGGGCCCCAAATCCAAACGCACTGCCCTATCCTTGATCTGGAATTTCAGAGGGAGTGGTACCCCAGGTTCATCTCCACTTCCTGCTTCACTGGAAACATGACGCTGCTCATTCTGTTTTCCTACGGAAAGAAGAACAAGAAAGGGTCACATTTCCTCAGCATCAAGGAAGAAATTTGGCCGAGGGCCCGAGGCCTTGGGGCCTCAAGTGTGATCCCAGCCAAGGCTGCCACCTGTGAACAGATGGTTCCTCTGTCAGGCACGGTAGCTACCCCATCCCTGCTTTCCTGGAATCGCTACCCGTTCATGTCAGTTAGTGTGAGGCTTTCGCGGTAGAACTTTATTCTTAAAGGCACACACACACAAAAAAAATGGGCCTTGAACTGAAACTTGCAAGTTGGGCAATTAGCATATTTGAGAGGAAGCCAGAGGGTCTTTTGTCATTCTGTGGGACTGAAAAGACTTTTGCTGCTCTTCTTAAAGACAAAGGCGGTTGTGTCTAGAGCATGTAAGAATAAACAGAGGGCATGGGTTTGGGCTACTTGTACATAGAGGCTCCAGAGAAAATTTTCTCCGGCTGCCAAGATGGTGTCCATGCTGGGGGATTCAGGACCACAAGATTCATATCCCTCCCGCCCCCCCCCCCCACCCTGAGCATTTGTATATGAACACTGGAAGCCAAGGAACATCGTGTTTGAAGTGTACATGGTTCAAGGGGCCAAGTTCATTGCTGCCTTCTAGAGTGCCCCTAAAGAAAACACGGAGCACCACGCCGAAAAGTATTCCTTAAGACCCTTCCCACAAGAGCCCAGAAGCAGAGATTTGAGGCTGGGGCTGGGAAGGGATGGGAAGAAGCTTGCCATCTGCTCAACAGTGTCTGGATCCAGGAGGACAGCAAGCACAGGGTTAATAGGCACCCAGGAACCGTTACTGAGTGACTGCTGCAGTAATGGTGAGGGGCACCAGGAAAGGCTGGATGGAGACTGGGAGGCAGATATAGGTTGTGTGTGTGTGTGTGGGGGGGGGTAACTAGGGAGGAACAAGGCTTTGAAAACACTTACTAGTGCATGATCCTGGCAAATGTCTGAGTTTGGGGAAAGTATCCGAACTGGAAGGATTATAACAAAAGGTTGCAATACTAAAGAGCTGTGGCGATTAAATGAGATAATATATGTCAATGCTAATCCTCACTTTAAATGGCAGGCACATGAGTTGCTGCATCCAAATAGTAGAAAGCCTTGAAGACACAGGCAGCAGGTGGTAAGAGGTTAACACACCAATTCAACAGCCAAGAATGGCAGGATCCTCTATACTGTAGAGTCTGTAATAGCCTCCCTTGCTTAATGCATTCTAAACAGGTAATAGCTGGTGACTTTTTTCATAGACGGAATGAACTGGACAAACACACATAGATGTATGTGGTACATATATATGTATGACTGTTTTTGTGTTTTTGTGATCATGTATGGGGGGATTACATGTATGTGTGTGGATGACCATTCTTCCACCTCATTCCCTGAGGCAAGGTCTCAGTCAGACCTGGAACTCACTCATGTGGCTACCCTTACTGGCCAGCTTGCTCTGGTGATCCCCATCGTTGCTTCCTGAGGCTAAAATTTCAGGGGGCTGCCACACTGCCCCGGCATTCCCATGGGTTTCTAGGGATCTGAACACAGGTTCTCGGGTTTGCATGGCAATTGCTTTAACCCCAAGCTATCTCCCCAGCTAAGACATTGTTCTCATAGGCTATTTCATATAGCTATTCATATAAGTGACAGTTGAAAGATATAGCATAGGCTGTAAGTCCCAGAGGACTGGTTTATATCAAAATCATCGTTTTAAAGTTATCCATTCTTTGTCTGAAATTCAGTTCATCAAGATATCCTAGGGTGTGTGTGTGTGACTCTGTGTGTGTGTGTGTGTGTGTGTGTGTATGTATGTGTGCGTGAGAGTGTGTGTATGTGCGTGTGTTCACGAATGCATAGAAACCAAGTAGATGACTTCTGGGCTTTGCAGATTTACTTAAATATCTTACTGGATTACTTCTTCTGCTCAACACTTTGATTTGAAACATGAAATATTGTTGATATAAATATTAGATGTGTTATACATAATGTATAACCATTCCACAGTACCATGAAGAGTTGGCTCTAGGACCCTTGCAGATATTGAAATCCACAGATGCTGAAAAGTCCTTTACATCGTGTGACGTATATATAGTCTGTGCCCACCACCCTGTAAATGACGGGTCATTTTTGGTTGACTTATAGTAACGAATGTATCTGCTGTACTGTATTATTTAAAGAACAACAATAAGAACAGACTTGAACATGTTCAACATGAACACATTTCCCCAAATATTATTAACTCACAGTTGGTTGAATGAATAGACATGGAAGCTGCGGACACAGACCTCACCTATAAGAAGAAAGCACACACCCATGTGCCGAGCACCCGTGAGCCAATGTTGGTGGTTTTCAAGTGTCTACCTGCTCCCTTCCCAGTCTTACCTACCCCACAGCCCCCCAGTCCCTATGAGAGGTGACAGTCTCCTTGCTGTATTTCCCTTCTGAATGTATATACTCAAATGTTCTACGGTAGGTTTGTTGTTTCTTGCTTCTGTCACATGCAGACATGGACATTCGACTCCAGACTTGTCAGCCTTTGAATGTGGGCACAAGCGACTAACTATCCAGGTAGATTCCAAGCCCTTTGCCTCTAATGCCGATCCCTTAGGTTCTGAGGCTTCCATTCCCTTGTACTGAAAACCCAGTAGTTTCTGGGCCCGGAGGCTTGCAGACAATCATTCACCTTCTCTCTGTTAGCTTATCATATTAGTCCCGTGTGCTGGCTGGTCTTATGTCAACTTGACACACAAACTAGAGTTAGGAGGAAGGAGGGAACCTTAATTGAAAAGGTTCTCCATAAGATCTGACTGTAACGCATTTTCGTAATTAGTGATGGGTGAGAGAGGACCAAGCCCAATGTGGGTGGTTCCATCCTTGAGTTGGTCGTTCTGGGTTCTATAAGAAGGCAGGCTGAAGCAAGCATGTGAAGCAAGCCAGTAAGCAGCACCCCTCATGGCTCTGCATCAGCTCCTGCCTCCAGGTTCCTGCTCTGCTTGAGTTCCTGTCCTGACTTCCTTTGATGATGAACGGTGAAGCGTAAGCCAAATGTCTGCAGTAGTCCCATTCGCTCCTCAATACACAGCGTTGAAATACAAAGAGGCTGTATAAAACTTCAGCACTGCCTGTCTTTGATTCCTTTCATGTTTTAATATAAGAGTGACCTGATTTTTTTTTTAAGGTGATAGTTCTGGCCCTGAATGTTTTACCTCCACATTTTCTCTCTGCTGTGCAGCCTTGAAAGTGTGTCTCGTCCTTGCTGTCTTTGCCTTTATTTAAGCTCAGTTATTGATGCAACTATTCTGTTCAAAGCTGGTATTCTTAAGGTCTGCAAATTCAACCAGTGTTTTCGAACTAGGCTTGCTCTGATTAGATCAAAAAGATTTCAGCTTAGTATTTTCATTGCAGATTGTAATTGCTTTAGAGCAACACACAGCATTTGAATTTTTTTAATTTTACAAGTATCATGGCTAAAGTTATTTATTGAACATTTCAGTAAAATGTGTGAATTTTTTTTCCTTTATGTATTAATCTCAGAACAGTAAGTGACTAGCTGTTGTTTCTTTAAATAATTTTCTAAGGGCTCTTAGTAGATTTCTGTTGGAACCTCAGTGTTAACATTTTCATGGTTTGTACTAAATTTAACTGTGATACAAAAGTGAGTCTTATGCATAAATCAGAATTTAAAATTAAACATTTCTTTCTTTAAAAAAACAAAGATGTATAAGCCAAATGAGCCCTTTCCTCCCCAGCTTGCTTTTTGCTCATGGTGTTTCGTTGCAGCAATAGAAACCCTCAGAAAGGCAGTCCTGTCTTACAATATGTCCCTTTGATTCTGCTCTATCCTTAACATCGTGAACATCTGTCCTCATTAAGGAGTACAGCTGTTTCGCTGAGTAGTTTTGACCACTACATAGTGTTCCATTGGAGTAACATACCATATCTTTGGTGGTTAAGGGGCTAATTCCGTGGTTTTGCATGTTTGATACTGTAGACACTGCTGTTAAAATCACTATTGTATTTCTCACTGAGATGCATGTGAGTGTGTAATGGATTAGATATGAAATACCCGCACAGAGACTCAGATTTTGAACAATTAGTCCCCAGCTGGTGGTGCTATTTGGGGCAGATGTGGTTGTGGAAACTTGAGGAAGCAGAGCCTCGGTGACAGAAGTAGGCCACTGGGGACCCTAGTCACTCACTGTCCTGTTCTTTGCTTCCTGCCAGTCATGTCCTCAGCGTCTCCCCCACATACTCCAACCTCCATGATGTGTCAAGCATGTGGGACCACGTGGTTGACAGGCTGAACAAACCCTATGAGACTGTGAGCCCCAGAGCCCTTTCCTCCTTGTCAGTCCGGGGTCAGATATTTTGTTAGACTGTTAGGAAAACTCATGTATCTCCAAATGTTTCTATGGTCAACATCAAAGAGTGGGGTTTGGGGGTCTTTGTTGTAGTTTTTCTCCAAGACATTCTACCAGTCAATCTATTCACCAGTGTTCTGAGTGGGCCTACCCCAGCTGTGTGTGTATGGAGTGTTTCATATTCTTTCGCCCTCTGCCAGAGATGCTGCTTGGTTTTTATCGTCAGCTTGATGCAACGTAGAGCCATCTACACGGAGGGAGCCTCAGCTGAGAAATTACCTCAATTAGCTTGATCCCTTGGCACATCTGCGGCACATTGCCTTGATTGTTAGTTGATGTAGGAGGGCCCAGCCCACTGTGGGCAGCACTATGCTTAAGCAGATGGGCCTAGGATGTGGGCAAAAGCCAGCAGAGAACAGGCCTAGAAGCAAGTCAGTGAAAAACCTCAGCCAGCCCTTTCTTCTATGGCCTCACCATGTTCCTGCCTTGACTTCCTGGCCTATTTCCCATCCGTAATAGGCTAAGGCCTGGAAGTGTAACGTGGAATACACCCTTCCTTCCTAAGTCCCGTTGGGGCATGGTGTTTATCACAAATACAGGAAGCAAACTACAGTACCTGATGTGAGTTGCCCTTCTGTGTGTGTGTTGCTTTTATTGGCTAATGAATAAAGCTATTTCAGCCAGTGGCTTAACAGAATAAATCCAGGTGGAAAAATCAAAACAGAGAGAGAGAGAGAGAGAGAGAGAGAGAGAGAGAGGGCAGAGTCAGGGAGACACCATGTAGCTGCCGAAGGAGAAAGATACCAAAACTCACTGGTAGGCCATAGCCCCATAGTGATTTACAATTAATAAAAATGGGTTAATTTAAGATGTAAGAGCTAGCTAAAAATACACCTACTCTATTGGTCAAGCAGTATTGTAATTAATATAGTTTCTGTGTGATTATTTGGGTCTGGATGGCTGGGAAACAAACAGTCTCTGTTTACATAATGGTGCCCAAGTGGGGTAACTCCATTCACATAAAGCTTAGAAAAGCTTAAAAGGAAGGCTTCTAGACCCACAAAATGGGAGCCAAATGCAGCTTCCTGGTAGCCACATCTTTTTTTTTTTTTCAGATAAGTTCTGTTTGCTGGCAGTGAGCAGAAGTGCAGATCCTTTAAGAAACAGATTCCTGGTTCTTGCTGGCAGCATGAACTCTGGCTCTTTTGGAAGGTCCTGCACTTAAACTGTCTTTGTGAGCAGAATGCTACAAGTTGCCTAATGGCGACATAGACCTGCTGTGTCCCTGGAGCTGGGCTGGTGAGCATGGCTCACAGAGGCAGTAAACATGCCTCCACCATATCGGATGGGGTAGAGCAAACAGGCAGTGCTGCTTAACATTTTTTTTTTTTTTTAAAAAAAGCACTCCTGGCCAAAACTTAATTACAGACCCACAATAAGACAAATTCAGATTTTAAAAAAACCTCTAAAAGGGTCACAAAGTTAGATAAATGTACATAGGCTTAAGAGAATGAAAAAATAGACAGTCATAGAATAAAGGAACAAAAATAAATAAATATTAAAAGTAATAGAGTAATAAAAACTCACATAAAGATAAAAATGCACAAAGAGTCTGAATTATGTATATTACTGTGTTTTCTTTAAATATTTTGGCTGCAAAAAGACATTTGATTCTGGGGACTGCTAAGCTAAACCAACACATATATTTTAAAGGTATCTTGACTTCAAAATTTGAGTCTAAGGATATGTTACTTTGAAAATGAGGTTTAGCTTTTGTTTCCACAGAAGATGAAAACTTATGGATTCCTTCCAGGCTAATATGGTTTTGGAACAAGACTCCGGGAAAGGTCTCTGTAAACCCTAAAAATACTTTATCCAACAAACAGCAGGAAGCAGTTTGGAAAAAACTATGCCCAAATTCCCAAAATGATCATTTATAAATGTTTGTTTTCATTTAAAGGGGGATATGATATAGAGATAAATGCTCTATAGAGGTAAAAACTTAGACTTTTTCAACAATGAGACATATCTGTTTTGCATGTCACCAATCTACTTCAAGAGGTTAATAGGCATCAAAGAGGCTCCTATGGAGTTTGCTAGCCATTTGGGCAAGAAATTGATCTTGCCTGGACGGCTTGATGGTATGCTATATCAACTAAACATGCAGGACCCACAGAAAAATGACTGCTGAAGTTGCCTAAAGAAGGTGACACAGTCCTTCAGGGTTTCTGCTTCATGAAAGAGTCTGACAGACATTCTGCAGGACACAGAAGAAAGTGACTGACAAATGGCCAATACAGGTAAAACAGTCTTTCAAATTTCTTGTTTCATGGAAAAATCTATAGGCTGAAGATGGATGCTACAACATTACAGAAGAACTTTGGGTGACTGTCTAGGCAATGAGATCTTTCTGTCAATTCTACAGTTTTGGAAGTTGCTTACAATGTACTTCCTGTTTACTTAGGTACTATTATGTCCTTCTGAGTCTTTGATGGAGTTAAAGGCAGACAGTTATATAGTTTCCTTAGTTATGATAAAAGATAAATTAGATATAAAACTTTAGACTCACAAAGATAGGATAGATGATAGAATATTTTCCTTAACTTGTCAAATGTTAATGAACTAAATATTATAACTATAATTCTTACTTAATAACTGTTTTGTATATGTAATTTTACTATGTTAAACTTAAAGCCTTCCTTTTTAATTAGACAGAAAAGGGGAGATGATGTGGAATGTCCTTCTGTATATGTGCTGCTTTTATTGGCTAATGAATAAAGCTGTTTTGGTCAATGGCTTAACAGAATAAAGCCAGGTGGAAAATCAAAACAGAGAGAGAGAGAGTAGGCAAAGTCAGGGAGATGCCATGGACCTGCCAAAAAAGAAAGATGGCAAAACTTACTTGTAGGCCACAGCCTCATGGTGATACACAAATTATAAAAATGGGTTAATTTAAGATATAATCCCAGCTAAAAATATACCTAAGCTATTGGCCAAGTATTATTGTAATTAATAAAGTTTCTGTGTGATTATTCAGGTCTGGGCAGCCAGGAAATGAACAAGCAGTCTCCTTTTACAAATATTAGGTGATTGGGAACAAAATGTTATCTTGCTATAGCCTAAATTTCTAATATTCCTGGGATTAATAATGAGTGTGATCATCACTTCATATTATTATTATTATTGGTTATTTCATATCCTTTTCTATGAACAGCCTGTGCTATCCTCTGTCCTCTCTCTACTGGGTATATCTTATTTCCTGTTGTAAGAATTCTTTATATTCTGGTTATTAGTCTTTGGATGGCTGTGTACCTGCACATGTTTACTTTGAGCTTGTGACAGGCTCCTTTGCTTCTGTCATCTTTTGGTGAAGAAACATTTTCACTTTAATGGAGCCTAATTAGTCATTTTATTTTTATGGCAACACTGTATCTTTATATAAGAAAAATTATCGATATACAGACACAATGGTCATCCTCTTACGTTTTCTTCTTAGAGATCCCAAGTCTGGTCTCTTGTGCTTAAGAACTTAATCAATGTATGGGCAGCAGAGGGGCTGAACTTGCTCTACCTCCTTTGAAACATTTTTTAAGCCAAACTGTATTTTTTTAGCAAGCAAAAGAATGTGCAGTATTACACTGTTCATAGTTTACTTGTATTTTTCTCCTCCTTCCCTGCAAAAACTTGTTTATTACCTAGTTCATTTCTTATTCATGTCACGTGATCATCATCGCATTGTGTTGCCTGTATTCTTACTGATTTGTTGATTGTTTTATATTCTTATTACTAACCCTCTATTATTTACACTGGTTTAAACTGTATTGTCCAGCACTATCAGGGCTCATAAACACAGGCCCTGCTCCTGGGATTGATTTTGTATGGCTCTGAGCCCATCCCAATGTAGCTGAGTGTTTCTATCATTTTACAAGTTGCATTTTAAAAGGAAGCAGAAAAATTGAAAGAGGAATCAGTAGCTGTCTTGGACACAGGGATGTACTTGGTATGTAAAACCTAAACCATGTATTATTTGCCTATTCACACAAAAACATTTACTAACACTACCATTGACTATTTTCTAGTTGAATCTTTCTTATATCTCTGCTGTTGAATAGAAGCCTTTAATCTGAATATAACACATTTTCATCTTAGTACTGCACAATGTTATAACTCTGGTTCTATGGGCATGGTGCATCTCTCAGTACTAACACCACTCAGGCAGAGGCTGCTGGTTTGTTCCCAGCCATCCAGACCCGAAGTAATCACACAGAAACTATATTAATTACAACACTGCTTGGCCTATTAGCTTAGGCGTCTTATTAACTAACTCTTACATCTTATTAACCCATTACTATTATTTTATATTTCACCACAAGGCTTGTGGTTTACTGTTAAGGTTCTGGCTGGCAGCTTGCTTCTTTCTTCTTTGGTGGATACATGGTATCTCTCTGTCTCTGCCTTCTTTTTTCCTCTATCTTTGCTTGAAATTCCCACCTTGCTCTATTCCGCATGGCCATTGGTCCAAACAACTTCTTTATTAATTAATGGTACTAAAACATATTCACAGCATACAGAGGGGAATCCCACATCACACCACCTTGATATTCACTGGAACTCCAAAATAAATAGAGATATCTGACAGCGAAAAGGGAAACCTGCCCCCTTCCGAAGCCATAATTTTCTCCGACAGCCCCTGTCCACCAGGGCCTCCTTCAGCCATGTATGAATTGACTTTCTACCTACACATTTCGGTTGCCAGTGTGTAAGAGTCAAAGGCTGTTTAGCGGTTTCTTTTTCCTCTTTGTCGGCTGGTTTCTGGCTGATTATTTTTATGGCTATTTTCCAACCGTGACACAGGAGATTAGCTAGAAGAACAAGATCCATTTGGAGGGCACCTGTCTCCTGTTCTTCACTTTCTGCCTGCTTCCTGTGCAGGGGTTGAGCTGATTAATGACTGCTTGTGCTGAGCCCAGATAGCTCTGAAAGGTGAAACGGTGTGTGCGGGAGAAGGCACATAAAAGAGTAACTTACTGTGAACAACAGCCTTTACTGCAGTTCATTTCTTTAAATATCATTAGGTGCAAAGACCATCCTTCGAGGCTAGCTGCCCATCACGATCATGTGATCATGCCAGCTCAACTACTTTCAGCAACAGCAATGATTAGTCGTGAAGTGGGGCCAAATGGGTTCTAATTAAACTTTAGATTTCTTTATTTCCTATTGTCATATGGTTAAATAGCTTCACAGCTTTAAAGTGAGCCACTGAGAGTGTTTTATTCAATGGGTTTTTGGAAATGTATGGAGCTGTGCGGCTATCAGTTCAGTTTGAGAATATACCCATTAACCTGATAGTCCCTCCTGATTTTATTTTATTTTATTTTTTGGTTTTTTCGAGACAGGGTTTCCCTGTAGTTTCTAGAGCCTGTCCTGGAACTAGCTCTTGTAGACCAGGCTGCCCTCGAACTCAGAGATCTGCCTGCCTCTGCCTCCCGAGTGCTGGGATTAAAGGCGTGCGGCACCACCGCCCGGCGGCCCTCCTGATTTTAAACAATGTTTTTCAACTCCAGGGTTGGCTAGTCTGTTTTCTCTGTGTATACACTCACCTTTTCTGGACACTTGGTATAAATCAGTCAGTTGTTTAAAATGTAGCCTTTTGTGTCTGGTTTCTTTCACTGTATTTTAGCATACTGTTTTTGAGGTTCATCTTTGACATGGATTATATCAAGTGTGGCTGTGGAATAATCCCTTTTGTACACTATGAATATTTGTTGCTGTGACTGGTTTATAAAAGAAGTTGACTGGCCAATCGCTGGAAATGTTAGGGGGGGGGGGAGCCAAACAGAGAATGCTGGGAAGAAGGGCAGAGTCAGAGGAGTAGCAAGCAGACGCAGAGAGGAACAAGAAGGACATGCTGTACTGAGAAAAGGTACCAAGCCATGTGGAAAAGCGTCAATAAAAATATGGGTTAATTAAAAATGTAAGAGCTAGCTAGTAATAAGTCTGAGCTATTGACTGAACATTTATAATTAATATTAAGTCCCCGTGTCAGTTATTTGGGAATTGGCAGGCAGGAAAGAAAAGCCCCCCTACAAGGTGTTTTTCTCTTTTGGTTGCTTAGGCATATTCCATTTTCTCCATATAACAATCTAGACAAACTTACTTTTTGGTGATATTGTTTAAGTTTTGTCCATTCTACTGACTAAAATTTGAAGTGTGTGTGTGTGTGTCCCTGCTACACGTACATGAGTGTACAGATGTGCCAACACATGCCATATGTGCAGGCAGAGGAAAAGGTCAGTTGTCTCTCTCTGTCCTTCTCCATCTTACCATGTTAAGACAGGATTTCCCACCAACTGACAACTTGCCATTTCAGCTCCATCTCCCCAGAGGCTGCACTCACAGGCGTGCACATCCAGAGTCACCTTCTTAGGAGCATGTCGGGGATTCAAACTCGAGCCCTCATGTTTGTAGAGCAAGTGATTGTACCCAGTGAGCATCTCCTACAGCCCTAAAGCCTAAACTTAAAAACCAGCTGGACAGGCTTGCCCTGCTCTTGATTTTTTTGGAGGCAGGAATTCACTCTTTCACCAGTAAGTGTAGTGTCAGCTTTGGGTTTTTCAAGAATGGTCTTTCAGCATTTGTTCAGGATCCCTCCTGTTCCTAATTTATTGAGAGAGGATTATTTTTGGTCAAATGATATTTTGTGGGGTTTTTCTCCAGCTTTTGAGGCAATCATTTACATCTTGCCCTTCATTTTGTATTATACTAGAGTTTATTATGAGCTATTTATTTATTTATTTAAGTTGTTTACTTAATCGGCATAAAGTCATTCATAACACTCTCTTGTCCTTCCAGTTTCTTCTATAAGATTAATGATGACATTCTCTTTTTGATTCATAATTTGGGAAATTTGTTTTTTTCTTCCTTTTTTATTTATCAGTCTAGCTGAAGGTTTCTGATTTTTTTTTTGTTTTCAAAACACCAATAAACCAATTGTGGTTTCATTGATGTTTCTCTTTAGTATTCTGCTTCGTGTTGAATTAATTTCTCCTCCTAGCCTTTATTCCTTGCTTTTCTTACTTGCTTTCAGTTTATATTAATCATTTTCTATCTTTTTAATGTGGAAACTTAGGTTGTTGGTTTGGGAGTTACAGAAGAACTTTGGGTGACTGTCCAGGCAGTGAGATCTCTCTGTCAATTCTAGAGTTTTGAAAGTTGCTTATGTACTATGTACTTATGTTTACTTAGGTACTATTATATCCTTTTGGGTCTTTGATGAAGTTGAAGACATATATAGTTATATAACTGGGGTTATATTTAGAAAGTGGTCTTCTGTGACCATGCATTGAAACTTCCCACTTTCTCTTCTATCAGGTTTAGTGTAGTCAGATTTACAGTGGGGTCTTTAATCCATTTGGACTTGAGTTTTGTGCATGGGGATAGATATGGACCTATTTTCATTCTTCTACCTGTTGATATCCAGTTATGTCAGCACCATTTGTTGAAGATGCTTTTTTTCCCATTGTATAATTTTAGCTTCTTTGTCAAAAATCAGGTGTTCATAAGTGTGTGGATTAAAACCCGGGTCTTTGATTTGATTCAACTGGTCAACCTCTCTGTTTTTATGCCAATACCAAACTGTTTTTTTATTATTGTAGCTCTGTAATAGAGCCTGATGTCAGGGATGGTGATGCCTCTAGTAGTTCCTTTATTGTACAGGGTTGTTTTGGCTATCATGGGTTTTTTGTTTTTCCATATGAAGTTGATTAATGTTCTTTCAAGGTCTGTGAAGAATTGTGTTGGAATGTTGATGAGGATAGAATTGAATCTATAGATTGCTTTTGGTAGGATTGCCATTTTTATTATTTTGATCCTACCTATCCAAGATCATGGGAGAACTTTCTATTTTCTGGTATCTGCCTCAATTTCTTTCTTCAAAGACTTAAAGTTCTTGTTGAATAGGTGTAGTGAGGAGCTGCGGGCAGGCCTGCTTTTTGTCCTGCCCGGTTCCCGTATGGTTAGCTTTACACCCGAAATAATTACACGGAAACTGTATTCTTTTAAACACTGCCTGGCCCATTACTTTCAGCCTCTTACTCACATCTTGACTAACCCATATCTAATAATGTATGTAACACCACAAATGGTGTCTTACCGGGAAAGATTCAGCACATCTGACCTGGTGGCTGGCATCGCATCTGTCTCACTGAGGAGAGGCACGGCAGTCTGCCCCAGAGAGGAGAGGTGGGGCAATTTATCTCACTTAGGAGAGGCGTGGCATCTGACTGAGCCATCTACCTCACTTCCTTCTTCCTGTTCTGTCTATTCCACCCATCTAAATCTTGCCCTATCAAAAAGCCAAGGCAGTTTGTTTATTAGCCAATGAGAATCCTCCATCAAATAGGTCTTTCATTTCTTTGGTTAGTGTTACCCCAAGTTATTTTATACTATTTGTGGCTATTGTGAAAGATGATGTTTCTCTGATTTCTTTCTCAGCTTCTTTATCATTTGTATATAGGAGGGATACAAAATTTTTTTGTTGATTTTGTAACCTGCCACATTACTGAAGGTATTTATCACTGTAGAAGTTCCCTGGTAGAGTTTTGGGGGTCACTTATATATACTATCATATTACCTGCAAATAACAAAAGTTTGATTTCTTCCTTTCCAATTTGAATCTCCTTGATCTCCTTTTGTTGTCTTATTGTTATAGCCAGAACTTCATGAACTATGTTGAAGAGATATGGAGAGAGTGGAGAGCCTTGTCCTGTTCCTGATTTTAGTGGAATTGTTTTGAGTTTTTCTCCATTTAATTTGATGTTGGCTGTCGGCTTCTTGTGTATTGCTTTTATTGTGTTTAGATATGTTCTTTGTATTACAGATCTCTCCAAGACCTTTATCATGAAGGGGTGTTGGATTTTGTCAAATGCTTTTTCAGCATCTAATGAGATGGTCATATGGTTCTTTTTCTTTCAGTTTATTTATATGATAGATTACATAGATGCCCCTGAACTGAAGAATGAATAAAGAATGTGGCATATTTACATTAGAGTACTACTCGGCAGTAAAAAACAATGACATCTTGAATTTTGCATGGATGGAACTAGAAAATACCATCCTGAGGGAGGTAACCCAGACCCAAAAAGATGAATATGGTATGTACTCACTCATTAAGTGGATACTAGCTATAAACAAAGGAGGTTGAGCCTATAGTTCATGATACTAGAGAAGCTAAGTGATAAGATGAACCCTAAGAAAAACATATATAGACCCACATGGAAAGTCAAAATAGACAAGATCACCTGACGAAATTGGAAACATAGGTGTGAGAGGAGAAGGAAGGGTGGAAGGGGAAGAGGAGGGGAGGAGGAGAACTTGAGGGAACGGGATAGTCAAGATGTAGGAAAGACAGAGATGGGAGCAAGAAAAGAGATATCTTGATTGTGGGAGCCATTATGGGGTTAGCAAGAAACATGGCACTAGAGAAATTCCCAGGTATGACCACAGTTAAGACCCTAAGCAATAGTGGAGAAGGGGCCTGAACTGGCCTTGCCCTGTAGTCAGACTGATGAATATTTTAAATATCACCATAGAACCTTTATACACCAACTGATGGAAACAGAGGTAGAGACCTGCACTGGAGCACTGGACTCTGCTCCCAAAGTCCAGTTGAAGAGTAGGGGGAGTGAGAATATGAGCAAAGAGGTCAAGACCATGATGGGGGCACACACTGAAACAGTCTACCTGAGCTAATGGGAGCTCACCAATACCAGCTGGAGTGGGAAGGAACAAGCATAGGACCAAACTAGTCCCTCTGAATGTGGTTGACAGTCACATGGCTGGGACAGACTGAGGGGCCACTGGTAGTGGCACCAGGATTTATCCCTACTGCTTGTACTGGCTTTTGGGGAACCTATTCTCTTTGGATAGATACCTTGCTTAGCCTAGATATAGTAGGGAGGGCCTTGGACCTTCCCCAAAGCAATGTGCCTTACCCTCTCTGAAGAGTGAATGGGGGTGGATGGGGGGGATAAGTGGAGGGAATGGGAGGAGGGAAGGAAGTGGGATCTTAGATTGGTATGCATAATGAAAAAAGATTGTTTTTTTTTTTTAAGTTAACCTAAAACGCATTTCAGATGGATGCATCTTTACTGAGAAATCGGCACAAGAGAATCTTTAAACTATAACAGACTATCCCGGCACAGCAGCTTCCAGCAACCTAAGCTTATTGGATGGAGAAAGCACTGTTTTAGATAAGGAGAAAGTAAGGAAAGGGTACCTTACTCAGACGCTGCCAGGATACCGAGGGTTAAAAGATTCCAGAGCGCTTTTTGAGACACAGTATAGTTGGTTTCTAGGTTTGCTATTTGAACATCTTTGTTTTCTGTGTGAACTATTTACATCATGTATACGTGCCTCGGTTAGTGGTGCGCTTGCGTGAAAGTCTCTTGTCGTGCAATCTGCTCTTATTTCTGACATCTGCTCTTTGTTCCCTTGTTTCTGTGTTCCTTCAGGTCAGGTGAACATTTTAACATCCCGTCACAGGGCCACGGAGGAAGGCTGAAGGCGCTTCCTGTGCAAGCCTGGAGACCTGAGCTCAATCCCTGGAGCCCACACAAAGGTGGAAAGAGAGAGCCAACTTCACACAGTCATCTCGGACCACACTAATACGTATGAAGCACACACCCCTCTCCAACACACTTCCATGCACACATATGCAATAATAATAGCAAATTATTTTTATTTAAAAGAGTTAAAATTCTGTCACATTGTTGGTTTGCTAGTGTTGGCTTATTTTATGGTGATTCTTTAATGATTTAGCTCATAACTTCAAGGGGCGTCATGATATTTAATTTATGGTGTGACATCTATAGTATGCTTCTATTCCTCATTTCTCAGGTTTTTCGCTGTCATATATTTTATTTTCACATACATTATTCATTCCATAGTATATTACTTTGTCTTTAAACTGTCAATCATCTCTTAAGGAGATTAAAATGTAACAAAACCCTCCTAGTTAGCCACTTAGTTAATATTTCCAGGTGTCCAGCTTACATCCGTTCTCTTCTACCTAAAGAGCGTATTTTACAGTTGCTCATAGCACAGGCTTGCTGGTGGCCATTTTTTTCTTCTGCTTTTGAAAAAAATTTGGTTTCAGCTTTGTTAAGTAAGATACGTGACGGAGTTGGAGCTTTGGAATACTGGCTTTTTTCCTTCTTGTGTTTTCTCCATTGTTTTCCAGCTTCCCTCATTTCTGGCAGATCATGCCATTTCTGTCTTGGTTTCTTTGTACAGACTATGTTCCCTGCCACGTTATTTAATGTTATTCACTTGGCCATGGCAAGCATTTGGATTACAGTAAGAATCAATGTGGCTTAATCAGTGCTTCTTGTGCTCGGGGTCCACATGTGATTTGGTCTCTGCCCTTTGCAAAACATTTGTCATTCTTCTTTCAAATATTTTGTTTTTATTTTTATGTGTGTTGTGTGTGCACACATGCACACACACACACACACACACGTGCACGCAGCACTCACAGAGACAAGTAGAAAGCATTAGATACCCTAGAACTGGATTACAGACAACTGTGAGCCACCTTGTGGGTGCTGAGAACTGAACCTGAGTCCTCCGCAAGAGCAGTCAGGGCTCCTAACCCACTCAGCTGTCTCTCCAGCCCTTTTGCAGGTCCCATCTCAGGATCACAGGTAGACCAACCGCACGTATATTAGGTTGCTTGAAATTTTCTTAGAATTCATTGTTTTCTTCAATCTAGAATCTCCTTTCTTTATCTTGGATAATTTCCTGCAGTATGTCAAGTTCACTAAACCATTTGCTAAGCCAGTTCAACATAGTTTTTTTTTTTATCTCAGATACTGATATTTCTATTTCTAGAGGCTTCATTTCTTCTATATCCAGTCACTGCTAGGTGTTTTAAAGCCTACAGAACACAACAATAAGTGTTTCACTGTGTTTGTGTTGTGATTCTGCCATATTTGCCACCTCTATGTAGGCTTCCATGAACTTAGCCACCGCTCCTATGGGTCCTAGTGCCTTGCTTCTCCATATGCCTGATGCATGAGTTGCTCATCTTGCCGTGATAAAATATGTTAAGTGATCATCTTGAGGAAGGAAGGTTTTGTTCTGGCTCACAGTTCAAGGTTCCAGTCCCTTACAGTGGGGAGGTCATGCACAGTCAGGAAGCAGAGTGACGGATTCAGAGGCCTTTATCAGCTTTCTCAGCCAGTGACCCCAGCCTGTAGATAGTGCTGTCTGCCCACTTCCCTAATTTAAAATAGACAAACCCTTACAGATGTGTCCAGAGGCTAACTAATCCAGATAATCCTCTGAGCTATGCCCAGAGACTTGTTCCTAGGTGGTCCTACATCTGGGCAAGTTGACAATCAACACTGTTCACCACACCTCCGCTCTTTTTCAACACAACACCCAAAGACATCACTTTTAAGCCTTAGTCTTCTACATCTTGACCCCAAAGGCTCATGCCCCTCTCATAATGCAGAATGGCAGCCAGTTCACCTTCAAAACTCCCCATAGTCTTTCCCAGTTTCAAAACTATCTAAAAGTCCAGAATCCAAATATCCTCTCAGACTCAAGACAGTCTCTCAACTGTGATCTCCTACATATCAAGGGTTGGTCAGGCTAAATGGAGATTGAGCCATAAGTCAACACCAGCTCCTGCAGCTCCATGCCAGGCATCTGGGGCTCATGACTGATTTTCTGGGCTCTAAAGGGTTCAGTTAGCCCTGCCCCTTCAGCTCTGCTGATAGCCTCTCTTTTGAGCAAGCTCTACTCTGCGCATGCAGCTTTTCTTGTTGGGTAGCCCGTGGTTCTAGTATCCCCAGCATCCTGGGGTCTCCATTGCAACTTAACCTTCACAGCTTCAGACAGCAGACTTTCGTGGCTTCCTTTTAGATACCCTGAACTTTTCTACATGTTGTCTGGCCTCAGCAATTCTTTGGAACTGTGATACAAGACTCCATAAGCCCCTCAATCTTGCCTCTTTCATAGCTGCAAAACCAGTACCACATGAATGATACTACCCAGTTCCATTGCCAGTTCCCGATGGCACCTGGTACCCTTAGACCACAGCTGTGACACTCTCATCTGCCTTTGTGACAAATCTGGAACAGCAGCTTCCCAGGCAGCTGTGTGAGAGCAGGGGACACCTCTGTGATGTTTTCTTAGTTCAGGCTTTTTCCTTTCAGACGGATTTGCGTTGTCACCAATTAGAGTCCATTGGATAGGATGGGTCTTGCCACCCGGGCACCTTTCCTATTATCTCACTGAAGAGTCGGGGTCCTCTTCAACAGTCATGGACACATTTTTGTCCGAATATTCTTTGACCACAATTCTAAACACATTCACACATTTTCCTTGCTAATTTCCTCATGTCTCTGCACTCACTGTCGATCTGGGTAAGATCAGTGAGCAACCAAATCACCGTAGCCTAAATGCTATGCTATCTTAAGGTTTTCTTTGCCTGAGAAATTAGTTCATTACTTTTGAGTTTAGCCTCATAAAGGTTCTCAGGGCGCCAGCAGAAGCTAATTAGAATGACCTCTGGCCCAGGCCTCTGTCAAGTCCTTGTTCACCGCTGATACTTTATGAACGAGGCCTCCACTTTGCAGCCTTCGCCCCGCCTTCTTGTCTTCCGTGCCCTCACCAGACTATCCCACTGAGCTCTGCATACAGTAGGCAGGGGCTTTTTCTAGCTCAAAGCTCCAAATTCTCGGACATGCTTCCCAGAAACCAGTTCCCGAGCCTAAGCATCCCGTGGTCACGTTTGTGAAGGTAACAATCCCGCTCCTGATACCAATTTTCCGTAGTGGTTATTTATCTCATTATTGTGATTTAAAAAAAAAAAAAATCCGACAAAAGTGGCTCAAAGAAGGAAGGCTTTATTTGTGGTCTCAGTTCAAAGCTTTAGTCTATCCGGGCAGGGAAGTCAAGGCCGCAGCTGTGGCACATTGAGTCTGTAGCCACGAAGCACGGAGTGATGAAGGCTGGGGCTCGCTTAACCTGCTTTCTCTTCTGTTCAGGCTCATGCGGAGTAACGCTAGGTACGTCTGATCATGTCTACGTTTGGTAGTGGGAAGACACTGGAGAGTGTGCTGCCGAGCCAGCTGCTTGCCACCTAGTCTGTATCCTTAGAGCTGTTACTCTCATTCCTTCACCTGCCATGCTGCTGGGTCCGGATTCAGAAGGGAAGAAAGTGTGGCTTCTGAAGCATCACCTACCGTAGACAGGTGGGACATGGCTCTAACCGGATGATGAAGGATCATGCACACAGGTGATATGCCTCTATGAATCTTTGCATGAATATGTGACTGGGGGGGGGTGAGATTAAATAAGCTATGAATCTCTCGCCACTAAGAGGCAAAATTGGCTCGTTTCCTGGAAATTGCTTTGTTGCGGGAAATTTGTTTGCTCTGTCCCCGAAACTGTCAATAAACTGAACCTTTAAGCTCAGTTAACCATAATAAACCACAGAGTTTTTTGGCGGACTCAGGTGGGGAACGAGGGACACAGAGAGGAAGGAGGTGGGGCTTAGGAGTTAAGGAGTTTTGCGGGGGGGGGGGTGGCTTTTTGGGTCTTGGCAAAGTAAAGAGGAGTCACCTGGGCTTTTCTCCGTTGCTTTTTGGATCTTCCAGGTTCATACCCTACTGTTTGGCTCCTGGGTTTTTATTAACGATAGAATAATTCAGATAATCATTACTCTGCCCACGATCACATACTGTGACCGGGAGAAGAGAGGGGTGGACAGCAGGAAGTGAGAAGTTTGGGCGAAGCTGTGAAGAAACAGATATCCAAGAGACGCCTCAGGCCTGGGCTCTCATCCTGCTCCCACGGGGTTCCTTTTCGTCATGCAACTTTGAGGATTCTGTGTGCAATGCTAAGGGTAACTCTCGATGTAGTGTTTCTAGGCGAGAAATACAGGAAAGCGAGGAAGATGATACACATGCTGATAAAGGAGGCTTGAACTTAGACAGGCCGAGTGGAGAAGCAGACTCTTCATTCTGAACACTGAGACTAAAGAAGACTTTGTGCTTTTTGTTTTTTTTTTTTAATTTTTCTCATTAAAAAATTATTTTGTTCTAGAATAGTTTACAGTAAAGTGTTCTTCAGAACTGGAACAATTCAAGCCAGTTTTCCCTGAGAAAAAACATGAACCTTGATCCAGGTAGACGCTGCAGAAATGGAGTGCCTGGTGGTATCTTCTACCTTATGCCCCACACCCTGAGGTGCCCTTCTCACCACGGACTGCCATTCCATGGCAAACACCAGCACACGAAGGCTTCTGATACTGCTGGATGTTAGATGCCTGAGTCTGTCTTTGAGGGCATAGGGCTCTCCACTTTTCCAGCTCTCTTCACTATGCTCTGCGTACCCCATGTTCCTGAGCATGCCTCCCAAGGACCTAAAACCAACACTCTTTCCACTTGTAATGTGCATGCCTTACTCCGGGTCCATGCACCCACTCCACTCCCTATTTCCCTCTTACTTGATGGCCTAACACCAATAATGCAGGCCTGAATTGATAGCATCATGAAGTAAGTGTTAAAGTTTCATTCTCTAAAAAAAAAAAAAGTCAAATGTATATTAGCCAACTGAACATTTTTTCTCTCCTTTTTGTTTACATTTTCTGAATTTATTGATAATTGTGCATCTATTTGGTATCAAAGCAAAGCACTGTTTTTCTTACTAAGCAGGACATACATTGGAATCAAGAAAATGTTTCAGCATTAAGAGACAAAGTTTCCTTTTCTTAGTGCTATGGGGAAAGTTCTTAGTTCTAAATGCCTATATAAACCAACTGGAAAAATACCACACTAGCTAGATAACAGAACACTTGAAAGCTCTAGGACAAAAAGAAGCAAATTCACCTAGAAGGATTAGATCCCAAGAAATAATCTAATTGAGAGCTGATGTCAACAAAATAGAAACAAAGAAGAC
The DNA here is from genome assembly GCF_903992535.2 of Arvicola amphibius. Taxonomy (NCBI): domain Eukaryota; kingdom Metazoa; phylum Chordata; class Mammalia; order Rodentia; family Cricetidae; genus Arvicola; species Arvicola amphibius. The sequence goes on from NC_052055.2 coordinate 95,221,420, forward strand.
AATACAAAGAATCAGTGAGACAAAGAGTTGGTTCTTTGAGAAAAATCAATAAAATAGAGAAACATTTATCCAAACTAATCAAAAGGCAGAGTTAGAATATTGAAATTAAAACAGAAACAAAAAGGGGGCATAAAAACAGACAAGGAGGAAATCCAGAGAACTATTGGGTCATACTTTGAAAACCTGTACTCCACAAAATTGGGAAACTTAAAGGAAAAGGACAATTTTCTGGATAAATATCACTTGCCAAAATTAAATCAAGATCAGATAAGCAAATTAAATAGGCTTATAACTGCTAAAGAAACAGAAACAGTCATCAAAAGTCTCCCAACCAACCAACCAACCAAACAAACAAACAAACAAAAACCAGGACCAGATGATTTTAGCGTAGAATTCTACAATATTTTCAAAGAAGAACTATTACCAATACTCCTCAAATTGTTCCACACAATAGAAACAGAAGAAATATTGCCAAACTCTTTCTACGAGGCTACAATTACCCTGATACTTAAACCACACAAAGACATTTTAGGAAAGAGAATTACAGACCAATTTCACTCATGAACATTAATGCAAAAACACTCAATAAAATACTGGCAAGCTGAATCTAAGAACACATCAGAAAAATCATCCACCATGACCAAGTCGGCTTCATCCCAGAGATGCAGGGATGTTTCAGCATATGAAAATCTGTCAATGTCATCCGTTTCTTTTTATCCTGAAGAGACGATGTAACAGTAAAACTAATCACGCTGTGAAGGTTTGTGGGAACTGACAGGAGATACTATCTGGACAAATTTGTCATGAGGAGATATTTGAGTACTGATTCAATAATTTTAAAGACTTATTTTTTATTTTATGTATATGAGCATTTTACCTACATGTACATCTGTTCACCATGTGCATGCAGTGCCCTTAGAGGCCAGAAGAGGGCACTGGATCTTCAAGACTAGAGTTAGAGATGGTTGTGAGCTACAGTGTGGGTGCTAGAAATGAAACCGGTGTCATCTGGAAGAGCTGGAAGAGCAGCCAGTACTCTTAACTCTTATCCTCTGCGCTCTTCTCCAGCCCTCTCTCTCTCTCTCTCTCTCTCTCTCTCTCTCTCTCTCTCTCTCTCTCTCTCTCTCTCTCTCTCTCTCTCTCTCTTACAAGAAACCAAAAGCTCAATACAACAACAAAATCCCCCAAATCTAGAAAGCAAAAGACAATAACCCCAGAAAATATAAAAACAACTACAGCAAACAGATCAAACTTTAACCAAACAAAAGTGCACACACACACATCCCTGCGGAATTTCATATATATATATATATGTAAAATGAAATAAAACTATTATATCAAAGTTGGACAAAACAAACCAACAAAAAGAAAAGAGTCCAAAAGAAGGCAGAAGAGTCAGAGACCCAAGCATACACATGCACAGGAGTCCTATAAAAACAGTAAACTGGGAGCCAGAATATAAATGCAGAGGACCTGGTGCAGGCCCATTCTGCCCTCTTAATTACCTGCATTCTAGGCCCTCCGTGCCCCGTAATACTTTCCTACCTCTTCTGGTACCTCTTCTGGTACTCCAATTTAAGCACACATCAAAATATTCAGTGCTGGCTCCCTCCCACATGAGGGAGAAAATATGAAGTCCGTCTTTCTGAGTCTAGGATACTAGGAGCAGCTGTTTCCTGCTCTACCCATTTACATGCAAATTTCATTTATCCTCGCAGCTGAATAGTATTCCCTCGTGCAGATCAACCAGTTTCATCACCCATTCGTCGGCTGATGAACATCTATCTAGGCTGCTTCCATTTCATGGTAGTTATGGCTAGAGTAGCACTGAACATGGGGGAGCAAGTGTCTCTGCCGAAGGACATAGAGGACTTTGAGACATATAGCTGGGTCATGGGATAGATCTGGCTCTAGATATTTCAGGAACTGGCACACTCATTTCCGTAGTAGCTGCATTCGTTTGCACTCCCACCAGCCGTTAATACACGCTCCTCTTTCCCAGTACCCATGACAGCACTTGTTACCGTCTCTTCTTTTCTTAGTTATTCTGATTAGAGTAAAATAAAATCTCAAAGTTTGAATTTGCCTTTTCTTGACAGTCAAGGATGTTGAATATTTTCCAATCATTTGTATTTCTTCTTCTTGTAAGGGCCTAAGAACTGCTGAAGAAGACCCCAGACTCAAACAGTATGCAAAAGCAAAGAGCATTTATTCTGCAAAAAGAACCAGCATAGGGGGTCAACCACTGGTACAAAATGGCAACCACAAAAGGAGCACGCAGGCTCCTTTTAAGCAGAGCTAGGGCGATTTCAGGAACAGTTAGGTCATCTCAGATATGATTGGTCAAACAAGCAGTACATTTTTTGATTGGCTGAGGTGAGGATCCATTTTTTTCCATCTTAGAACATGCTCAGGCAAGTCTGGGCATGTTTCAGGGGGATTAAAGGAACCCTGAGATACTGTGGGGCTGGCTCAGACCATGTATGTGGGGGCTCTTTCGCTACCCTTTGTTGGAGATGAGCTTTATTTGCTCTTAAGAAACTGAAACTTAGATCTGGTTGTAAAATGGAGGAAGTCTTTGGCCTCTCACGTTTGAGAACTCTATGCATAGTTTAACACGTTCGTGTTTAATAAGGGTTTCATTTTCTTGATGTTCAGTTATTTGTTTTTTAAAGTTCTTTGTATATTCTAGACACTAACCACCTGTCAGATGTATAGCTGATAAAGATGTTTTCTTCCCATTCTGTGGGCTGACTCTTCATTCAAACGATGTTGTCCTTTGCTATACAGAAGCTTTTAAGTTCCATGAGGTTTCATTTGTCAAATGTTGTTCTTATCTTCGGCATTTACTGAGATCCTGTTCTGAAAGTCCTTTCCTGTACTTATAAGTTGAAACAAATTCCCCACTTTCTCCTCTATCAGATTTGGGTATTGGTTCTTAGGTTAATGTTCTTAATCCATTTGGAGTTGAGGTCTGTGCAGGGTGAGAGATGAGGATTTAGCATTATTCTTCTGCACACAGACATCTGGTTTGGCCAGCAGCATTTGATGAAGACGCTGCCTTTTCTCCAGTGTGTGTTGCTAGCCTTTTTGTTGAAAGTTAGGTGCCTATGAGAGCATGGGCTTATATGTGCATCTTCAACTCTATTCCATAAGCCAATATATCTTATTTTCTGCCAACATCATACTGTTTTTATTTATATAGCTCTGTAGCACAACTTTAAAATTTGTCATGGTGTTGCTCCAGCAGGTTCCTTTTGTTTCCTTCTCTTCCTCCCTCCCTCCCTCCCTCCCTCCCTCCTCCCTCCCTTCCTATGATTTAGATTTGTCTTGGCACTTATCTTAGTTTTTTGCTTACACTTCCTCATAGTAGTTCATCATTGAAGGAAGTCAGGGCAGGAACTCAAACAGGGCTGGAACCCGGAGGCAGGAACTGATGCAGAGGCCACGGAGGGGGTGCTGCTTACTGTCTTGCTCCTCATGGCTTGCATAACCTGCTTTCTTATAGAACCCAGGACCACCAGCCCAGGGATGGAACCACCCACAATGTTGGGCCCTCTCATATCAATCACTAATTGAGAAAATGCCCTACAGCGAGATCTTAAGGAGGCATTTTCTCAATTGAAGTTCCCCTTCTTTCAGATAGCTCTAGTTTGTGACAAGTTGGCACAAGACTAGTGAGCCCATATCCTGGGCCTTTTGTATTTCCATATAAAATTTAAGATTTTTTTTTCCATTTTGGTGAGGAGTTATTTTGGAATTTTGATGGAAATTGCATTGAAGCTGTAGATTGCTTTTGGTAAGATGGCTATTATCACATTTATTTTATCAATCCGTATGCATGGGAGGTCTTTCCATCTTGTGGTATCTTCTTCAGTTTCTTTCTTCAGTGTACACGTTTTTTATTTCCTCGGCTAGACTTGTGAATGATGATATTTCTCTGATTCCTTCCTTGGCGTCTTCATCATTGGTATGTAGAAAGACTGCCAGTTTTTGTATGCTCATTTTGTTTTCTACTTCTTTGCTAAATATATTCATTAGCTTTAGGGTATTTCTAGTGAAGTCATCAGACTTTTAGGTATAGAATCATATCATCTGAAAACAAGAACGCTTTGTTTTTTTCTTTTTCCTGTCTTACTGCTCTCACTAAAATTTCAAGTACTATGTTGAACATGAGAGGAGAGAATGCCTTGTTTATACTTTTATTGGAGAAATTTAAGTTTTCTCCATTTATTATGACATTGGCTGTGAGCTTCTAGTAAGTTGCCTTTGTTATGCTGAGAAGCATCCCCTGTCGTACTAGATTCTCCAGATTCATATTCTGAATGGTGTTGGATATTGTCAAAGGCATTTTCTACATCTAATGAGATGACCATGTGGTTTTTTTTTTGTTCCTGAATCTATGTATATGATGGGATACATTTGTTGACTTAACATGTGTTGAACAATTCCTGTGTCTCTGAGATGAAGTCAGTTTGATCATGGTGAATGATATTTTTTATGTGATCTTGAATTGCTTTTACAAGTATTTTATTAAGCTTTTTTTTGCATCTAATAAGACAACTGAAGGAGATCAGGGCATACAAATAGGAAAAGAAAAAGTCAAAATGTCTTTATTTGCAGATGATATGATTTTATACAAAAAATACCCTAAAATTTTCATTAGGAAACTTCTACAGCTGATAAACACTTTCAACAAAGTAGCAGAATAAAAAAGTAACACATAAAGATCAGTAGCCTTCCTCTATACGAGGACAAAAGACTAAGAAATCATGGCAATAGTACCTTCTGCAATAACTCTCTCTCTCTCTCTCTCTCTCTCTCTCTCTCTCACACACACACACACACACACACACACACACACACACACACATACATCACATCACATCTTGGGGTAACGCTAACCAAGCAAGTGAAATATTTATATAATTAAAACTTTAAGACATTGAAGAAAGAAATTGAGAAAGATATAAGAAGATGGAAAAAGGGGCTGGAGAGATGGCTCAGAGGTTAAGAGCATTGCCTGTTCTCCCAAAGGTCCTGAGTTCAATTCCCAGCAACCACATGGTGGCTCACAACCATCTGTAATGGGGTCTGGTGCCCTCTTCTGGCCTGCAGGCATACACACAGACAAAATATTGTATACATAATAAATAAATAAATATAAAATTAAAAAAAAGAAGATGGAAAAATATCTCCCTTGTTCATGGGTTAGTGGGATTAATAAAGTGAAAACTGGCATCCTTCCAAAAGCAATACACAGATTCAATGCAATCCCCCTCAAAATTCCAATGCAGTTCTTCACAGAAATTGAAAGAACAATTTTCAGCTTCAGATGGAAACACAAAAACTCTCCAGGATAGCTAAAACAATTCTGAGCAATTAAAGAACTGCTGGAGATATCACCATCCATCTCAAACTGCACTACAGAGCTTTGGTAATTAAAAACAGCATGGTATTGGCATAGAAACAGACATGCTGATCAGTGGAACCAGATCCAAGACCTAGACATAAATCCACACACCTATGGACACCCGAGTTTTGACAAAGAAGTCAGAAATTCACACTGGAAAAAGACAGCATCTTTAACAAATGATGTTGGTCAACCTGCATGTATATAAATGCAAATAGATGCATATTTATCACCCTGCATAAAACTTAAGCCCAAATGAATCAGGAGCCTCAACATAAGACCAGATACCTTGACTCTGATAGAATAGGAAGTGAGGAATAGTCTTGAGCTCATTGGCACAGGAAAGGACTTTCTGAACAAGACACTGACAGCACAGGCACAAATGACCACAATTAACAAATGGAACCTCATGAAACTGAAAAGTTTCTATATGGCAAACTACACCATTATTTGGATAAATAATGGCAGACTATGGAATGGGAAAAGATCTTTGCCAATTATACATCTGATAGATGGCTAATGTCTAAAATATATAAAGAACTAAAAAAACCCATGTACATCAAGAAAACAAATAACCCAATTAAAAATGATGTATAGAGAGTTCTATAGAGAGCTAGAGGGTTCTCAAAAGATGAAACACAAATGGCTGAAGAACACTTCAAATGGCTCAGCAACCTTAGCCATCAGGGAAATGAAAATCAAAACTACTTTGAGATTTAATCTTCTACCAGGAAGAAGGACCACAATCAATAAAACAAATGAGATCTCATGCTGGCAAGGGCTGGAGATAAAAGGAATACTTCATGCATCGCTTGTGGCAATATAGACTTGTACAGTCACTATGGAAATCAGTGTGGTGGTTCCTTAGGAAGCTGAAAATAGATCTATCCTTGAGATCCAGCTATCCCACTCTTCGGGATATACCCAAAGGACTCCACATCCTACTATAGAGGTAAGAACTCATCCATGTTCGCTGATGCTCTATTCATAATAGCCAGAAACTGTAAATAGCCTAGATGGTCAACAACCGGTGAATGGATAATGAAAATGTGGTACGTTTGCACAATGAAATATTAATGATCTGTTTTTTTTTTAAAGAAATGAAATAATGAAATGTTCAGGCAAATGAATGGAGCTAGGGGAAAAAAAAATCACCCTTAGGTAATGCAAATCCAGAAGTTGAATATGGTATGTATTCTCTTATATGTGAATGTTAGCTTTTAAACCTGTTATCGGCATGCTCTTATCAGTATTACCACAGAGGTAAGGAGTAGAGTAAGGGACTAGGGGAAGGGAAGGAACTCTTAAAGGAGGGAAATGGAATATATGGTTATGGAGAGATGGAGGGGGCACCAGAATGAGAGGATTAAACAAAGAGGGGGAGGCAAGAGGCAGGTAAGGGATGGACAACTAACACTAGGGCCATTTTAGGGGTCATATGGAAACCTATTACAGTAGAAAGTTCTTAAATATGTACACAGGCGAAAGAAATATAAACTGAATCATCAAATAATGAAGAAGACAAAGCCCCAACTAGGCCTTTCTTGCTACTGAGTGAAAACTCCCGGGGCCAAGAATGGGTCACATCCAATTGAGTTATTGGCCAAAGAAACCTAATGAACCCCCCCCCCCCCCCACCCCGATTAACTCAGGCCATTGCTAAAGCTATTTGTTGCTTCCTACAAACTGATGGTAAGATTCTATTGCTGCAGACAACACCTACACAACTCATTGAAGATCAAGAAGTCAAGCTGGTACCTAACTCACGTCTTCACCCCTACTAACTAGTGTTCACGACACTGGTTCTAGTACTGGCACATGGTACTGCATGCTACCGAGGAGAAAAGTAAATACCAATAAAGCTGCAAACCCTTGGATCTATAACAGTGACTTGCCTGCAAGATATGCTGGTGCAATTGTGGTAAATCATTGTAGGAGTAACCAACCACTCTATGCCTGGATGTAAGGCTCACTCCATAAGACAGAGCCCATACCTGACACAGCTTGTGTGGCCAAGAGACTGAGACTAGACAGATCATGGACCTAGGGGAAACCAAATACTGTTGTTCTTCTGAAGGAACATAACAATAAAATGAAAATAATGACATTCTACTATACCCATATGTCAGTGCCTCATTCAGCCTGCACCAGAGAAGCTTCCTCCTGCAGAAGATGGGAACAAATAGAGACCCCCACAACAGGATAATGTGCAGGGAGTGTGAGACCTTGGAATGCTTAGTTCTAAATGAGGTAGCTTCAACAAAATGCTCCCCTTAAGGCCTTGGGAGTGATGTGGAAGAAGGGTCAGAATGATCGTAAAGCCAGCAGGGATGAAAAGCACCAAGGCCTTCTAGATGTGGAGGACCAACACACATATGGACTCACAGAGACGGTGGCAGCATGCATAGGCCTGTATAGGTCCAAGCCAGATGGGGTCCCAATGCTGAGAGGAGAAGTGGACATGAGCCCCCATACTTAACCCAGAAGCTATCTCCAGTTGACAGCTACTTGCAAAGGAGAAATTAATTTTCTTTAGTGGAGTCTCACCTAAGGGAGGCCCCTTGCCCAGCTGTAGATGACTAACCCAATTGAACTCATTGTTACCTTTTTTTTAAATTTTATTTTTAGATGTTTTTCTTTTGTCTCACAATGCTTTGTTTGGGCATTTTTTTTTTATCTTCCCTGCCTTTTGCTTATCTATTATGGTTTCCAATTTTGTATTTTTTATGAGTTGCATGTGTATGTGTGTTTCTTCTTTTTCTTTTCTCTGAATGTTTGTTTTGTTATATTATAGTTTGTTTGCTTTTCTATTGACCTGTTCATTTTCTAAAAGGAGAGAGAGAAAGAAATAGTGGAGTTGAATGGATCTGGAAGGAGCTAATTGAGGGGGAAAATAACCTCATATAGTATGAAAATATACTATATGAAAATATACTATGTGAAAAAGGTTATTTTCAATAAAATAAAAGAAAAATATTTGATTCTATGTTCATCAGGGAGACTGGCCCATAGTTAGCTTTTCTTGCTGTTATTTTTGGGCCTTTGTCTGGTTTTGGTATCACTGCAATGCTGACTTTGTAGCAAGAATGAGGAAGAGATTTTTCCTTGTCTGCCTTACAGAATAATTTGAGAAGCAGCGATGTTATTCTTTGAAGTTCTGGTGGAATTCTTTATCAAATCCATCAGACCCTCGGCTTGTTGTAGTTGGAAGATTTTAAACCCCTACCAGGCCCTACTGCTGGCCCACCCTTGAGTCTGGTTGGGGAAACCTACTGCCACAGTTTGGCTACCCTCTTGTCTGATGACGCAGGTACTCATCCGTGACTGTCACAAGATGAAAGATGAAACCAGGTACATGGAAGCTGCAGTAGTCACTTTTACCGAAATGGTTTGCACCCAAGCCAGATACCTCAGCACGGAGAGAAGGAAGGATTGATCTGACCCAGGTTCTTGGGGGGAGCAAAGGAAAGTCCACCACTATATCCACATCAGTTGGTATGTTTTTACTACCAGGCATGATAGGAAAAGGGAGCCATTCTGGCTGGCCTGCCCTTATAAGTGACTTGGCCTTTCTTTCTTGCAGTTTATAATACCCATTCTTCATTCTGTCCTCTAAATGTTTTAGCAAAATATGTCATGAGGATTTCATTTTCTGGTTCTGTTAATTTAGAGTTGTAGGCCTCTTATACCTGGATGGGAATCGTTTTTCCTAGGTTTTAGACCTTTTCTAAGATTTGCTGGAAAATATTCTCTACTACTTTGCTATGGTCTGATCTATGCCCATAACCCTAAGATCAGGTCTTTTCATGGTGTCCCAGAGTCCTCGCACTGACTGTTCATATTTCTTTCAAAACTTGTTGTTGATCTTTACTCGGTGATCCAGTTTCTCTGCCTTGACTTTCACTCCGGATTCCGTCTTTTGCATGACCCATTCTCGTGTGGAATCTTCCCACTGGAGTTTTATTTGGCCTCTTGCGGTCTTCATTTCCGGCATCGTTGCAGTTTTGTTCCCTTAGGCCGTGGTCTCTCTGCTGTCACGTCTTGGATTGGCGTCCATCCTGGTGAAATCCATCTCTTTGGTTTCGTTCTCTCGGAGTGTATTCATGTCTTCGCTGAATTGTTTGAAACACTTATCAGCCTTCTTTTGTCCTCTTCGTCTGGCATCCGAGTTATTTTCATCAGATCCATTGTTATGGGGCCAGTGATGTGCTGTCTTGGTTTTCCATGTTGTTTCTCTTTCTGCACTGGGACTCACACCTCTGGAGTTAGTTTCTTGGCTGGGTTTTTCTTTCTTTCTTTTGTGTGTTCTATAACTTAACAATTTTCTTTTCTTTCAGTGGTGGCCTTTGCAGTGTTTAGTGTTGTGCTAAGTCCTACTAGGTTTTCCTCCTGTGTGGCTGGTGTTTAGGGTTAAAGGCTCTTCCTCACACGTTGCTCTGAGGGGCTGGTATTATCCTAAGTCAGTTAGAGCCTCCCATCTGCGTCTGCAGCAATGGCTGTAGTTGTGGAAATCTCCACATGCCTATGGGTGTAAACCTGGAGTGAATCTGGTCCCCAGCCTAGATCCTCAAGCTTTCTCTGAGGCCTCTGGGAGACAGGAAACTCCCTAATCCCAACAGGCCTTACCCAAGTTGAGGATTGGTCTGCCCCCTGGGTCTGCAGGTGATATGAAATGTCCCAGGTTCCTGCTAGCTCAGTCAGTTCTCATACTAGCTCTACAGCGTCCTCTGAAGCCCGAGAGATATGAAACTCCCTAAACCTTACCCTGGTGCAGGACTCTTGTTTCTGCCAAGTATTAGGAATGTAATTGTAAGCAAAAGCAGACACCGCCCCTCCTTGTAAGCAAGTATTGTGGATGTTTTCGACCACAATACCCAATAATCGTTGCAGTCTACACAGTTGGCGTATAATTACTGGGGAATTTCTGTGATGCTTCTGTGTCCACAAGCCATCTCAACAGTAATAATCTCTACTACCCACAACTCCCCGCTGCTCAATTTATTTTGGAGCAAATGCAAGAAGATACTGTGTTATTTCATTTCTGCTGATAGCATCGTGCAGTTGGGAAATGCAGACACCTCCAAAATTGCCTAGGGTGCTATTTTCACACCAAAAATCTTAACAATTCCTTAGCAGACTGAAAACCCCCACTTGACTGTTTGAAACAATAAGACCTCTCATCTATGAATAATTTAGTCTTTACCTCTAGGAAAGAAACACTTTTTAATTTTAAAAGGAAATTACGATAATATTATAATGCTTAAAAACAAGCCCCCGCATATGATCACATTTTTGGTTTATGTACACATTTTCCTGGAGTTTTCATAAATGTTGTTTTACAACTGAGTTGATTGAGTCTGGATTCAAGTAAATCTATGTATTGTATTTGATAAACCCCTCACAACACCTTTCATTTATGAATTGTCCTTCCTTCTTATTTTTACAGATAAATAATTTGCTGAAAATTGTATGTGTGTGGTTTTTCAAGGATTTCAATTCATTTGTGATCTGGGTTTTACCCCTTTACTTAACGGTCATTTATTTGCTTCTAAAAAAGTTTTACTGAGGCATGTTTGACAAGCAATAAACTGAACATACTTAAAGTCTACAGTCAGCCCTCCATGTCTGTAGGCTTTTTAAATTCAACCATCCATGAATCGGGCATATTTTTCATTGCACCTGTGCTGAATATGTGCAGACATTGCCCCCTTGCTATGGTTCTCTACACAGTACATTGTCACTAATGCTATGTATGTAGTGTTCCCAATACATTAGACATTATGATTGTGATTAGAGGTGGGTCAAGAACAAAGGAAGCGATGGCTAAATTACATGCAAGTGGCACAAACTGTTATAAGTGTCTTAAACATTTGCAGACTTTGGTATCCATTGGGGGTTTCTGGAATCGACCACCTGTGACTAGAGAGGGACATCAGCCATTCGGCAAGTGTTTGCTTGTGTCTACACCAACACCACCATCAGTTCAATCAAGAGAATGAGCATATTTGTTACCACCAAGTGCACCTGGCTCTCTCAGTTTCAGCACAAAATTGCATACGTGTGTGCGCGCGCGCACACACACACATCTATTCTCTGAGAGAAAATCTGCAGAGCACTAGATGGTCATCAGGGCTCTGGCTGGCCAGAATGTTATTATTCTTCCCATCTTGACCATCATCCCATGAGTTCAGATGCATGTGAGGCCAAAGTTTCATCTCTGCAAATAAAACCTACCGATGGAAACTGTAGGTCTAAATTTTATGTACCACAGGCCTTTCATTTAACTTGAATAAAAAGTGGGGCTATTTAGACGCTTTCTCTCTTCTATTTCAGGAGCCTGCTGCTCATTGTCAGAACCCGGCGTGTTTCTGTATAAGTTGCGGCATCACACAGCTCTCATTTTGAACAGTTGTCAATCATTACTGTCTTCAAAGCAGAGCAAACATGATGTAGGTGCAGGGCCCTGCCAGCTCTCATCATTCCCCAGGCCGGGAAGCGCAAGATGATGGGAGAGACTCCTTGTGGAGAAGAGTTGAGGAGGTGAGCGGTCAAAACATCCAAGACATGATCAAAAGGAATTCACCAAGAGGGTGTTGAATAAAGTGATGTTTATACTCTCAGATCTGGGCAGAAACAGGGGACAGGGGCGGGGGTCAGGGCCAAGAGCAAATCAGGGCCAAATAGTATAATGAACGTATGGCAGAAAATGTTCCTAGTAGTTTAACGTTGTCAAGGACTCTACAGCCAGTTGAATAACATATTGGTTTGTTCATCTACTCATCAAGTTGGTGCTAAGTATCTGATGGGTTCAGGAACAAAAGCATGCATAATTCATGGCTCTCTAAGGAGCTTATTCTCTCACAGTGGAGAGGAGGTGTGTACTTGATATGAAGCAGTTATTAAATACCCCACAAACAAGGCCTCAGCCCCTCACGATTTCAAAGGTAAAATATCCAAGGGTAATTCAAACAAAAGCCAAAATTTTCAATTTATTGTATCCTTAAACATATGTGTCCTTCCTTATGAGTGTTTGTCGAAACACACCATGTTGATAATGCAATATCCATCATCCAGCACACATGGATCCATTTAATATGTTTTATTGTTTTGATTGAGCTATGTTTTTCTCCACTCCCCTCCCTTCCTAGCCATATAACATCTAGCCCTCTGTCTATTCATTCAACTCTCATTCATTCTCGGACCTCTGGTCTTCTGGACACAGCTCTTCCTCTCTGGCTAATTCCTTCCTCTGTTTGTGTCTTATGTTAGGAACTCTTGCTTTGGGAAGCCTGCTGTGATCTCCAGGCCTTGAGTCACACCGTCCATCCTGCCTCCACCCTTGCATCCTCCCAAGTGACACTGGTTGCTCTCACTGCACAATGGGAAAGAGTAACTTCTGGCTCTGTTATCTGTTTCTCCAGTTAGCAGAGAACTCTCCAGACAGATGCTTCAGAAGGATGACGGCCACAACCGAGTGTTTTAAGTGCACAGGCCAGGCCTGCTGGAGTTCTATAGCCAGCTGCTAAGGCAGGACTCGGGAGATATAGGGGCCTCCCCCCTAGCACTGTCTCCATTGCCCCATGTGCTCCCCCACTTAGTGTCATCTTAGGTAAGATCTACCCAAGAGGGACAGGTTCTAAGAGAAGTATTCTGGAAGCCTTGGGTTACTCAAAGCCACAGCTGAGAATGGTCCCATCCCCTCTCAGTTTAGCCAGTCCTAGTCAATAGGCAAGATGTCAACAAATAGACTCGATCTTCTGATGAGAGATGCTGAAGAATGTTGTGGGTGGCCATGGCTACAGTCTAGAGCCTTGATTTTAAAACTGACAGGGCCTTCCCATGTCGGGAACCTCTGGTTCCTATAAAAAGCCCCAGGGGTGCCGGGCGGTGGTGGCGCACGCCTTTAATCCCAGCACTCGGGAGGCAGAGGCAGGCGGATCTCTGTGAGTTCGAGGCCAGCCTGGTCTACAAGAGCTAGTTCCAGGACAGGCTCTAGAAAAATGCTGCAGAGAAACCCTGTCTTGAAAAACCGAAAAAAAAAAAAAAAAGAAAAAAAGAAAAAGCCCCAGGGGAAATGTTATTGCAGGCTGGGAGTGAGAAAAGAGAAGCGAATTGCTTTGAATAAATTTTCCATTGGCACTAAAGAGTGGGGGGGGGGGGGGAGCAACTAGGAGAGTGGGAAAGAGAACTATGGATAGTGGCAGATCTTCTCGGAGGTCGGGATGAGCCTGGAATGTGTGTGCTCTTCAGAGCACAGCCAGGCCTGTAGTACCAACAATGACATGAGGGTCAAAGTCATGAGTGACACAGGACTGGAAACATGTGAGGACACCCAGGAACTCACACCTTTAACACTAGTGAGCTGTCCCTTCAACACAGGCAACATTCAGAGGCATCTTTGGAGTCTATAATTTTTTGTATGCATTTTGATACTATGTACTTTGTGATTAATGATCAATACACGACTATCGGTGTCATTGTTATTTATGCCTCCATCATCCCTAGTTACCGTGTGTGTCACACACATACACACGAGAGAGAGAGAGAGAGAGAGAGAGAGAGAGAGAGAGAGAGAGAGAGAGAGAGAGAGGGAGAGGGAGAGGGAGAGGGAGAGGGAGAGGGAGAGGGAGAGGGAGAGGGAGAGGGAGAGAGGAGCAGAGAGAAGATCGGGAAGTGACCTGCACGCCTACAGCTGATTCGTCTCTTTCACTGTGTTTGCTGTGCTCTAAAGATGGGGGATGTGAGCACTGACTGGCATTAGATCATGCTAAGGTGTTGTGGCATTGTGAAGTGGAGACCGCAGTGTTGTGGTTCCGTATTCTAAACCTAGTACTTTGAAAATACACATTGAGATTTTCAATTTTCAGACAAGAGATCTGGGGCTGCTGAGAGGGCTTGGTGGGTAAAAGAACTAGCTGCAAAGCCCTGATGACCTGAGGTAGGTCCCCAGGACCTGTGTAAAAGTCAGGATGCAGGGCTGAAAGAACCTGTGTGATCCCTGTGTGCCTCAGAGGGGGTATGGGAGCCAGCAGGAATATCACAGGATGGCCATCCTGGAATATGCAGCCCGGCAAAAGTAGCTGGAGACCCTGACTCAACTCCTAAAAGGTGTCCTTTGATCCATTTTATACCCCACATATAAAATGGAGCAGTATATGGAAAGAACCCACATAACCCTCCCACCCTTGAGATCATCTCTGGACAGGGTTGCACGTAGCACCCAACACGATGTGAATGCTGTGCAGAGAACGGCAGCCTGTGCTGTTTAGGGAAGGATGACAAAAGAAAGGTCCGCACGCACCCAGTGCGATGCAATTTTGCCCTCCAAGTGTTTTTAGTCCACAGGTGGTTGAATCCCAGAGATACTGAAGCCCCAGGTATCTGTACTGAAGGAACTAGATCAGAATTTTGTGGCTGGCAAATTCCTGTTGCCATCTGATGAACTTGTTCATCTCCTGGATCTCCGGTAAATGGGTAATGAGAACTAGAGGTTTTTGTTTTTTGTTTTTAAACATATTTTAAATAATTTATTTAGTTTTATTTTGTGTGCATTATTTTGCCTGCGTGTGTGTGTGTGTGTGTGTGTGTGTGTGTGTGTGTGTGAGGGTGTGGGATCCCCTGGAACGGAGTTACAGCACAACTGTGACCTGCCATGCGGGTATTGGGAATTGAATCCGGATCCTCTGGAAGAGCAGCCAACACTCTTAACATCTGAGCCTCCTCTCCAGCCCTGGGAACTAGAGTTTTGATTCAGCAATTTTGGAATAGCTTTATAGGTAGGTGTGTGTCTGTGTGTGTGTGTGTGTGTGCACACACTCGCACATGCATTCTCATGTGTGTGGAAGTGCCCTCAGAAGCCAAAAGAGATGGCCAAGTCCATGGGAGTATAGTTACAGGCAGTTGTTAGGCTCCTGCTGCCGGTGCTGGAAACCAAGCTCCTGTCCTCTGTAACAGCAGCAAGGGCTCTTCCTCACTGCTGAGCCATCGGTCCAGACCTCCACATCCACCTCCACCTCCACCTCCACCTCCACCTCCACCACCTCCACCACCTCCACCACCACCTCCACCACCACCTCCACCACCACCTCCACCACCTCCACCTCCACCACCACCACCACCACCACCACCTCCACCACCACCACCTCCACCACCACCACCTCCACCTCCACCACCACCACCTCCACCAACATGAGGGGGCCAGGCCTGCTTGTTGGTGGTTTCTGTCCCGCCCTGTACCCCACAGCCGGCAAGCCCCAAAGAAATAACACAGAGATCTCTTTAAGTTATAAAGCTGATTGGCCCATTAGCTCTAACCTCTCACTGGCAACTTCCACATCTTAATTAACCTATTTTTCTGATCTATGTTATCCATGTGGCTCAGTACCTTTTTCAGTGGTTGCAGATCACACCCTGCTGTTTCGGTGATCTGGGCAAGAGTGGGGGGGATCAACTTCCTCCTTCCTAGAGTTCTCCTGTTCTCATTACATCATTTCTCCTTCCTGTCTGGTTTTCCCACCTTTACCTCCTGCCTGGCCAATCAGCGTTTATTTAAAACATGACTGACAGAATACAGACAATTCTCCCGCACCACACCACCACCTCCACCACCATTCCTTACTTTAAAATCCCATGTTTCCAAATATGCTAATTGGTATATTGAATAAATAACACGTTCACAAGTTTTTCTTCCCAATTAACAGATAAATTTTAGTTTTTCCATGTTTACTGGCAAGAATTCAAAAGTAAAGAATCCGTATGATTTTTGAAATGCCAGAGAAATCAATTCCCACATTAGTTGAGCTTGGAAGCTCCTCCGTGTTGGGTCCCAGAATTGGGCAATCAGACATCATGAGAAGACCTGGCAAGCTGTCCCACACACAAGGGTAAGCAGTGAAGTGGAGGCTTCTGGGAAAAGAAAAAGAAGACCCCTGTGGAAGGACCGCTGCTCTCAGAATGTTCTGGCACTCTATGTCAGCATTGGCTATCTAAGCAAGGCGTTTCTGTCCCAGTCAGCTGTCAGTGAACGCCATGCTGCTGAAAAACCGTTTGAGCGCTCGTGGTTAGCACCTATCTAGGCACACAGTTGTAACATGTGTTTGTAAACACATGTCCAGGGCCTCAGCCTACATTATGCCTTTAAATAGCAGCACCTTCCCTAACTGAAGCATACAGCTATGCAGGCTATGAAAGCAATACTTTTTTTATTATACACTTTAAATAACGCTCTCCTTTTTTTTTTTAATCCGTGACTTTAAGAGCTGACTATACCACCAAATATGAAGAGGAAAACTGCAGGCAAGAGCAGCCCCCCTTCCCAGCATTCCCCCAGGGTGGGGATCTGTTGCAGAGCTCAGAACGGAGCAGCCTCTGGAGAAAAGCGTGGTCTAACGGGCATGCCTATATATAGCAGCCAGGAAGAGAGGGTGACCTCTGGGCTTTGGATCTGAAGGATATCAGGCAGCAGGGTTGGAATTTAATATGCCTTTGGCCTTGCCAGCCTGGTCCCTTTGTTTGATCTTTATGAGAATCTGTATGGGCTCTTTCTTTCTTTCTTTCTTTCTTTCTTTCCTTTTGAAACTATTGTATTGCCATATTTTTAGGACCTGGAAAGCAATGAGCAGAGCTGCCATCAATGAAGAGGGTCTAAAAGGCTATGTTTTTAATCCAGCATCCTTGACACCCCCTAATGGACAGCACTGCCATTTAATGGCTGGTTTCTGCCTAACAGTCCCGGATTGAGTATGGTATGGGTGAAAATGTGCCTGAGCCACTAACATCCTTGACAACGAGGGTGGGCCGGGCAGGAAGCAAACACTGGGGAACACACATGAGTTGTAAGCCCAGATGCAGAATGCTTGTATTTGTCAGGGCTCCCTACAGAACTTATTGAGTGAATGAATGACTATACACATATATACATATAAACACACACATATATATCTATATACATACATATACTTATATTTGGGGTTTATTTATTAAAATGGCTTACAGGATGTGTTATATTTGCCTACAAACAGAAGGTCCAAGAATCCAGAAGCTATTCCGTCCATGAGGCTGGATGTCTCAGCTATCTTCATTATACACAGGAATCCTGAAGAAGTGGGCTCTAATGCCAGTGAAGGAATGGGCGTGCCGGTGAGAGCAAGCAGGCAAAGAGTGAACGCTTTATTCTTCCATGCTCTTTATGTAAGATGCCAGCAGAGGGTGCGGCCCAGATTAAAGTTATATCTTCCCACCTCAAAGGTCTGGATTAGAAATCGATCTTTCTCCTTCAAATGATTTAATTAAGAAAAAATTCCTTACAAGTGTGCCCAGCCATTTGGGTTTTAATTAATTACAGATGCAGTCAAGTTGAAAACCAGGGATAGCCATCAGAGAGCTCTTAGTTATTAGATGATGAAGTGAGTTGGGTTTCCCCTGAGGATCCCTTTGACGCCGCCTGCTTCTCAACTCTCAGGTGGTGTATGAGTCTCCTACACTGCTGTAACAAATCACCCAGAGCTCCATAGCTTGAAGCAGCACGAATTTACATTGCAGTCTTAGAGGTCAAGAGTCTGACACGGTTAGCATTAGCCTTAAATCAAGTTTGGGGGCTAGAGAGATGACTCAGTAGGTAAGAGCACTTGCTGCAGAGGACCTGGGTTCAGATTCCATCACACACCTTGAAAGCTATGCACGGCCCTGCATGAGTCTGTGACCCTAGCAATGGGAAGTGCATGTATGGGTATGCACACACATACACACAAGTACACACACACACACACACATACACACCAAGTTTTGACCAGAGCTGTGGTCCTTTCTGGGCTCTTGAGAAGATAATTCATTCCTTTACTCTTCTAGAGTAACTCAGACCATGGTCTCTACCTGCGTGTTTAAAGCCAAGGCCTGGACCTCCTTGAAGCCATTGTTCTGCCTGCTACTAGCATCAAAGTTTTCATCAGAACAAGGGAAAGGGAAGTGGAAGCAGAAACCTTTCAAGGGGTTTCTCAAATGAACAGTTTATAGTGCTCTGTTCTTTAAGACCCTAAAACCCGCCTTTCTATAAGTATTACCCAGGGCTTTGGGTTGTTCTGGAGGCATTTGTCCCTGGAGGTCCATATTCTGGGGGCCATGGTCCCCATGTGGCAGTGTTGAGAGTTGGTGAGTTTTGAGGGTATGGGGTTCAGTGGAAGAGGTTGGATTAATTGGGGGTTCTGCCTTTAGAGGGGACTAATGTGGTTCTGTGGAATTCCAGTTAGTTTGCATGAGAGTGGGTGGTCACATTCTACCCCCACGTGACTGGCTTCTTCTGCAGACAGCCATGTCCCTTCCCCTTTCCTCTGCTGTTATGATGTAGACAGAAAGCCCCCGCCACAGTCGAGATAACAAAGTCACTCGACCTTGGGTGTTTAGCCTCCACAACCATGAGCTTAACCAAACTCTTTTCTTTCTAGGGTTCAGCCCCAGGTATTTTGCTACAGCCTCAGAATCCGTGCCGGTTTATTGAGCTGGGCTACACATGCTTTAGCACTGTCTAAACTCCCATGCACTCTCTGCCTAGAGCCTGGGCCACCCCATCCCTCCCAGTTCTAGCTAATGCACTTCCCTTATGACACCTTTCCTGACCCTCAAGAGGAAATCGAAGCCTCCACATAGTGACTTTTAGTGATTGACAAACCGGCCTCTTCCGACCACCCCGGTCAAGGATCCACAGGACTGAAAATTCCCAGCTGCTGATGCCTGGAAACTAACCCCAAGGTTATTCCAGTTGTTTTGCAAGACAGTGGGGTTGTCATAAAGTGATTCTACCCGACCCACATGCCTGGCTTCTTCTGCAAACGGCCATTTCCCTTCCCCTTTCTCTGCCTTGTTATGATGCAGGCGGAAAGCCCTCGCCCGGTGGAGATGACAGTCATTTGATCCTGGGCTTTCAGCCTCCACAACTGTGAGTTGAGCAAACCCTCTTCTCTGTAGGGTTCAGACCCAGGTATTGCACATCCCACGCAAAGTAACCCCAAGGTTCTCCTACGGAGAACAGGAACCACTTCCTTCTTCCTGAAATGAGCCTCAGGAGAGTAAAAAGGCCATGGGAGCGGCAGCATCCCATAGACGACATTCTGCTGCATCATTGAGTCCTTTGATTATGTGTGAAGCTCCTCAGCAGGTGTCTGCACGCACACTTACACACAGAGGACCTGCAAGTCCAAACCAGAGGGACATTCCGTATACCCTCTAATGGAAACAGGCAGCCTATTGAGACAGGAGGTCCAGCAGTTGGGGGAGGAGCTGGCAGAGCATCTCTGCAGAGCATCCTGCAGAGAACATAACACCTGTAACAGGAAGGTGTGTGAGCTCTGTGGAAACAGTAGAGAACCAGTTTCTTAAAACATTGAGTCTTCCAACCCTACAATGCTGAGCTGAATTATGTCCCCTAGCCCTGAATTAACATGTTAAAAGGCTTACCTCCGGTTCTTTAAAATGTGGCTTCATTTGGAAATAGGGTCATCATGGATGGAATCAGCTAATTCTAGCACATTCTGGAGTAGAATGGTGCCCTGGCTCAATATGACTGGTGTTCTTTTGGAAAGGGGAAATCTACATATGTGAACCTGGAAAATACCATGCAAAGGCTGAACTTATGTCCCGCAAGCCAAGGACTATCAGGAGCTAGGACAGCATCCTGGGATAAATAGCACCTCCTCTGCTGCCTGCAGAGGGAACCCTGCCCAGCTAACACTTTTTTCTTGACCTTTGGGCTTCTAGTTGGAGAACTGTTCCAAAACACTGGGGTAGTGGTGCTTTGTTTTGCAAAGAGAAAAAATGTCAAATTCCACACCAAACACCACCGTGAACTAATTTTTATTCTTCTCCATTTCCTTTGTGTGTGTATGTGTGTGTGTGGTGTGTAGTGTGTGCAGTGCATACATATCTGGAGACCCAGGGCTGATGTTGAAAGTCATCCTCTATTCTTCTACCTTACTTATTGAGGTAGGAAATCTCAATCAAGCCTTGAGCTCAGGGATATAGCTAGTCTCGCTTGCTTGCTCTGGGGGAATCATAACCTGCTCCCCTTATCCTTATGGTGGGATACCAACACTCATAGGGCATTTCTGTGGGGATTCGAGCTCCTGTCATTACACTTGCGTGACAAACATTTTGACCACTGAGCCAGTTCTCACCGTTGATGACATTTAAACCTGTTGCTTAAACCTTTCAAAATCACACTTTTCCATTGATATAAACGAGGTATCGAGAGCTTCTATTTGGTGGGAGGGGATGGTGACAATAAAAGGTGACCTGAAACCCTGAACCCTACCTGCGTGAGGGAGGTTCTCAACAAACAGCGGAGGTTATGCTAGTCCTTACTCATATGTAGTCCCCAGTTAGCGGTCAAAGCTGGCTGGAGCACCAGGCAGGAAGCCAGTGTCAGAGAATGGACGGTGGGGAAGTGTGGGAAGCCAGATGATAAAATTAAGGGACGTAACCATGGCACCTGACATCTCTTCTGCTTTGCTTGGATCATTCACTTCATCTGCCCCACCCTACTGGGTCTTGCAGCTCATGATTGTTAGGTCCAAAATGGACCCTCAAAATGGCAGCGTTGGTGACAATAGCCTAAGCAGAAGGACTCCGACTAGGTAAACAGAAGGATGGTCGCTGAGTAGAGCCTAGATTCAGCATTCCCCGAGAATCTTGTAAGGTTTCTGCTTACCAGGAAAACCATTACCTCCCTATCTGCACCAAAGGTCAACTCTCTCAGACAAGGGCATCCAGTTCCAGATTGGTCTGAACAGTTTGTATCTCAAAGACCCCCCCTACCCTGCTCACTGTCATCTAAAATCTTGCTTTTCCACCCTTTTGTTTCTTCCTGCCCCCATCACCTTGGCCGTTTGATCCAAAATAAATCTTTCTTTCTACCTAGCGAATGGTCCAGTTCAGTGTCTCATTGCAGTCTGGCTTACAACGACCACCCTAGTTGTTAGCCCAAAGGGCGGTACCAAGCCAGCTAGAACATGAGGTCTAACTTATAGACATAGCTATGCAAAATAAATAAATGATGAGCAAAGGAGTCAATGAAGTGATGGTGAATGACTTTGGCTCCATGGACTTACCAGATTTGCCCCCTGGCACTTCGTGAAAATAGAATTGGGTCAGCATCCATGTATTAATCCGTTTTCTTGTGGGCAAACATATCCTACAATATCCTTGCATGTACTTAGGTGGCTACAATTCCGACATGCCTTGGGGCTTGTGGTTGACCAGAATGCTATGATGGGGTGTGACCAGACTCAAGGCATGCAGTGCAGGGCTTTGTGCATGCTGGACACGGGGTCTACCATCGAGCTCAACTCTCAGCCCAGACGTAATCTTCTACCTTAACTTTAGAGGCCTTTGACACAAGCATTTCCCTCTCTCCCCTCCTTTCTGTATTTTCTCTACACATTTGCCCAGCCTGACTCACCCACCGGATAACCCCACCACCTGTTCTCTCTCCACTCACAGACACAGATTAGTTTAGTCAGCGGTTAAGAACTGGGCCTCCGCTACCCAGGCATCACCCCCACCACCATCCCCTGGGACTGCCATTCCAGCCAGGAGCACTAAAACAACAGCAGAGAATTCCTCTTCGCTTACAGCACGGCAGCATGCAGGCAGAGGTAGTACAAGAGAAGGCACTGAGAGTTCTTGCATCTTGACCAGCGCAGGCAAATAACAGAAAGTGGTCTGAACTAGGCTTAGCTTGAGCATAGGAGACCTCAAATCCCGCCTCCAACAAGGCCACACCTACTTCAACAAGGCCACACCTCCGAAAAGTGCCACTCCTGTAGACTAAGACTGCTCGTTTGTTTCCCAGTCGCCCAGACCTGAATAATCACACAGATACTACATTAATTACAACACTGTTTGGCCTATTAGCTCAGGCTTCTTATTAACCAATTCTTACATCTTAAATTAACTCATTTCTATTAATCTGTGTATCACCATGAGGTTGTAGTCTACTGGTAAGGTTCTGGTATCTTTCTCCTTTGGCAGCTACATGGTATCTGCCTGACTCCGCCTTCTTTCTTCCAGCATTCAGTTTCGTTTTCCTGCCTAGATCTATTCTGCCCTGCCATAGGCCAAAGCAGCTTCTTTATTAACAAATGGAAATAAAACATATTCACAGCATACAGAGGGGAATCCTACATCACACTCCCTCTGAGCTTATGGTGCCATTTACATTCAAACTACCACATACTATGAGAAAAGTTACTTAATATTTATAAAATTTTCATTTCTGAATTTTTTTTCAAAAACCATTTATGCATGTACACACACACACACACACACACACACACACACACACCACCACCACATGGAAGAACAAAAGGTGATGACTCTGGAAAGCCAAAGGGCACCAAAAACACCAAGGTGGGAATCTGTGTCCTGAATGACCCTCAGTGGTGCCTGCAGAGTCTAAACATCGCTGGACATCCCTCAATGGTGGGGCTGGGTCAGTCCAATGTGCGGCTAGTCGGTGTCAGCATTGTGTGGACTCCACAGTGTGTGCGTATACAGACTGACGTGGGATATCCCTGGATGACCGAAAGTTTGCTGTTACTACTGACATTATTTTTGAGTGTGAGACAAGTCCCAAGACGTTCATACATGAACACAATGCCCTTCAGTCACGCTATGCTCACTTCACTCTCTGTAGTCTCCCTCCCCACTCACTTGGGAGGGTCCCCCCCTCCAAAGTCTCCCTTCTACTTACACGGCCTTTCAAAATCTAGATTTCAGATATGAGAGAAAATATATATTATTTGTCAGAATGCAGTTTATTTTGCTTAGTAATCGCCAGTTTCCTCATTTTCCTGCAAATGATATAGTTTTATTACTTATGGCTAAATAAAAGTACACAGCCGGGCGGTGGTGGCGCACGCCTTTAATCCCAGCACTCGGGAGGCAGAGGCAGGCAGATCTCTGAGTTCGTTCCTGGTCTACAAGAGCTAGTTCCAGGACAGGCTCTAGAAACTACAGGGAAACACTGTCTCGAAAAAAACAAAAAAATAAATAAATAAAAAATAAATAAATAAAAGTACATACACAGACACACATACACACACAGACACACACACAATTTTTAACCCACCCATCTGTTGATGGACACCCGGGCTGATTCCCTCCCTTGGCTGTTGTGAGAAGTACAATAACCATGGTGTGCAGAAACCCTTATGACATGCTGGCTTAGATTCCTTCAGGGATATATCTAACAGGAAGTAGCTGATTCTATAGTGCTTCTAGTTTCAGTGTTTTGGAGGAACATCCACACTGATTTCCATAGTGGCCGGGCTAATTTGCATTCCCACCAACTGTTTGAGGATTGCTTTCTTTCTCTCCTACATGGTTGCCCGTACTCGTGTTTTGTGATGATCGTGATGATACACATAGCGACCGACAAGATGGAATCTCATGGGGTTTTTGTATTTTGTGTTTTTTTTTTTTTCTTTTTGAGACAATCTCACCTTTAGCCCAGGTTGACCTGGACTGCATTACGGAGTCCAGGTTGGCCTTGAACTCGTGGAAGTTGTTCTGCTTAGCCTCCCAAATACGAGACTGAAAGAGTACCAGCATAAATTTTTTGTCTTTGAGCCAGGGTCTCATGCATTCCAGGCTGGTCTTGAACTTGCTGTGTAGTCAAGGATGACCTTGAACTTCTCTTCACTCTGCTTCCATATCCTTAGTATTGAGGTTTTGGGCATGCGATACCATGCCCAGCTTCATCAAACCCAGGACTTTGGTATACTAGCAAACACTCTGCTGACTGAGCTACATCCCCACCCCCTCAGTGTAATTTTGATTTGAATTTTCCAGATTATAAAGACTGGGTATCTATTTTCCATGTGTTTTTCAGTCATTTGTATTTCTTTCAGAACTGTCTTTTCAATTCATTTGCTCAATTATTGATTAGCATATTTGTCCTTGTGCCATTTTAAGTATCTTAGTTCTTCAGGACACCCATCCCTGGTCAGATGGGCAATTGGCAAAGGCTTTTCTGTGCCTCCGTGAGCTCTCTTTCCCTCTGTTACCGAGCCCTTTGCTGGATGGACGCTTTTGAAATGACGTGTGTGGTCCATTTTTAACCAAAATACCATTATACAACACACGACTGCTTTGCAAGATGCTTTTGTTTCTCCATTTCTTTTTTTTTTTTTTTTTTTTTTGGTTTTTCGAGACAGGGTTTCCCTGTAGTTTCTAGAGCCTGTCCTGGAGCTAGCTCTTGTAGACCAGGCTGGCCTCGAACTCAGAGATCCGCCTGCCTCTGCCTCCCGAGTGCTGGGATTAAAGGCGTGCGCCACCACCGCCCGGCCTTGTTTCTCCATTTTTCCATGTTCGACCAAGTACCTGTAAAGGAAAAAGAGAGGTTCCCAAACCAACAATTCTGAGTATAAACACACCTATCAGCCTGGACTGAAATGTCTGTGTGTCCAGCTCATATAGTACAGTGACTTAATTTGGACTGCTTTAGATAACTTTTAATCAGTTTCATTTTTCCTTCCATAATACTTCTATTTTGAGACAAGCCCATATTATCTGTATCTCATCTTTATATTCCTCTGAGTTTTGAGCCATTGTGAGCACCTGGCTTTCTTCTGTGGGTGGTGTAGGTCTGCGAGGAACTTGGCACTGCTCTGGGAAGGGGCTGAGAGCCAACTCTGTCTGATATACTGTGTCAGATGACTGGCCCTTGGCTTTTGAACAGCTCCTGAGCTAGTAACCCTGACTCAGAAACCTGTGTTGGGGGAGGCAGATGGCTGATCTCAACTACTGGCAACTAGAAAGTCTCCCTTTGCCGACCTTAGCTGCTACCCAAAAGGCTGACCAGGCAGGCTCCAACAGTCCCGATCCAGCACTGGGCGGATTCATGCCCTGGTCTTAAAGCTACTCCCTGCTCCAATGAGGCTCCAACCCTGAGAAGAACCTCTGTTTTTTCTCCCCTACTGATCACAGAGGAGTGGTAAATCCACTGTCAGGCACAGAAAATGGCTTCCTTCCCATTATCCCCAGTCTGTTACCAGGGCAGACAGCAAGACAATATGGCCCAAAATTTGGGCTGCAAGCTGGCCAATACCTGGGAGCACTGCAGAGTGAGCACATTCTCATTTTCTCTTTGTTTATTGTTGGTTTAAAAGCAGGGTCTCGCTATAATAATCTCCAGGCTGGCCTCATTCTAACAATCCTCCTGTCTCAGCTACTATCATTTTCACCACTACTGGGTT
>NC_052055.2:95249578-95279578 GCF_903992535.2 Arvicola amphibius
GCAGCGTCTGTCCTCTGCAGGACTGCGCAGCCTGGCTCTCTCTATGGACAATTATCCGAGTTTACAGACTCACAGATCTTCAGTACGAGTCATTTTATCTATGAACTTGCATTCCTATGCGGTGGCGGACTGCCCTACGTGCGCTTTTAATTACGAGGACTTACGTGACAGTCGCCTCATGTACAATCAGCCATCTGTAGGAGTACAGCAGACTTTAGAGTACTACCCCTGCGCAAGCGCAAGTTCTAACCAGTTTCAGAACTCATTCATCATTGCAGCAAATCCGCACCAGTTAAGGGACCACTCCTGTTGTCCTCTCTCTGGCACCTTCTCTCTCTGTAATGTTTTTTCAGCTCACAGTTTCGGAGAGGGAGACCAAGCACACAGACCCCAGAGACATCTATGACCAGCGTGGGGATCAGGTGCTGGGGAGGGCTCAGAAATCACAGGGAAAGGCCGGAAGCAGAGTAGTTGCCCATCTGTCCCCCTCCCTTCTGTTTTTCGTCTTTTGTAATGGGATCTCTTTTTTCCTAGGCTAGACCCATACTCAATATGTGGCCAAGGATGAGTCTGAACTTCTGATACTCCTGCATCCGTACTGAGTTCACCACGACCAGTTTATTAGGCATTAGGGTTGGGGCCCAGGGCTTCCTGCCTGCTGGGCTAGCACTCTGTCTGAGGAGATATTCCCAGTACCAACTCCTGGACATTTCTAATGCTTCTCCTTCTCCTCCTCCTCCTCCCCCTTCTTGGATTGTGGTGTGCATATTAATAAGGAATATTGATTGGTTTGTAGTTTTCTTGTGGTATCAATGCCCAGCTTTGACATCATCATAATTCTTACCTAGAAAGGTGTATTTGTTAGATGCCATTCCCACTTCTATTTCTTTGCAGAAATTTCAGATAGATTAGCTTCAATTCCTGTTTAACATTTGAGTCAGGCAGTGGTGGTGGCCATGCCTTTAATCCCAGAGCCCAGCATTCCGGAGGCAGAGGCAGGCAGATCTCTGTGAATTCGAGGCCAGCCTGGTCTACAAAGCAAGTTCTAGGACAGGCTCCAAAGCTACACAGAGAAACCCTGTCTTGAACAGCCAAAACCAAAATCAAAACAAAAACTAAAAAAAGAAAAAAAAATTGATGAAATTCACCTAGTCATGAGATTTTTTTTATTACTAATTCATCTCCCTATCACAAATGTGCTTATTTTCCTGTCCTCCTGAGTCAGTTTGAAAACTTCTATGTTTCTAAGTATTTTTCTGTTCCATTTAGGAAATCTAACTTGCTGGCATACAATTATTCCATAATATCTCTAATCCCTTTCATCTTCTTAAGGTTTGTTGTAGTGTCTTTAATTTTATTTCCGATTTTAGTCACTTGTGTATTTTTTTCTTAGTTTATCTAAGGTTTATTAACCAGGTTGATATTTTCATCCACTGAAACAGCTTGTGGTTCCTTCGGTGCTATGGCTTTCCCCTGCTGTTGCCCGGGTTTCCCTGCTACTCTGGCTGGCCCCTTGTCTTTGTCTCTGTCTCTGTTGCTACATCTGTGCGTCCTTCCCTCCCTCAGCTGCCCAGGGCAGGACAGCAGCACAGGGGAAAAGAGAAGAGATCTCTGCTAAGTCTCTAGACGTTTTCAGCTGGTCTTTTTGGTTTTTTGGGGTTTTTTTTTTCTGCATAAAGTCAGGAATCTCGAAGGGGGGACCAAGTGTTCCAACACACTGGGAGCATACTCTCACGTTTTGTTTATTAAGTGTGTATGTGTGTTTATTAAGCACACATGTGGGGACAGGTTGTGATAGTTGATTCTCTAAACCTACAATGTAGATCTGAGCCATAGAACTCAAGTCGCCAGGCTTGGTGAGAAACGCTTTCCCCCCCACCCGCCAGCTCATCTTGCTGGTCTGACACTAGGAAAATGTTTTTCCTGAAACCTTTTGGAACATACTGAACCTGTAGGAACCTCATAGAATTGGTGAGTGAAATGTAAATTCAGATTCTAGTTATTTGTCTTAAAAGTAGCAAAATTGAGAGTTACTTTCAAGATAAAACAAAACAAAGGGGTGGGAAAAGTCTCTCCTGTCCTTATTACTGTCTAAGAAGCATACATTGTGGACACATTGCAGAAGTATATATGGTATGTATGTGGGCGCTTATGCATGTATTACATGCACATGAATGTGTATGCGTGTACATATGCACGTGTGTGTGTGTGTGTGTGTGTGTGTGCGCGCCTGTGTGTATGCATCTCCATTTTGCACTGCCCTAAAGCCAAGGTGCTGGTGAAATTTTAAACAGATGTCTCGGGTATAACAGCGTAGCAACGGCTAACTCAACCAAAACCAATCGTATCTGTTTTAAACTCAGCCAATCGTATCCTTTCCTCCAAAGGTGTAGGTTAGAGTGGAGGCACCCAGTTTCTTCCTCTGCTTTGAGTGCAGCAGGGATGTAGGCGCTCTCTGAGCAATAGCTAACCAGGGCCCTCCACAAGCAAACAGTAGCCAAAAGGGTTCCCCCCCGAACCCCTTGGCTTTCTGTCGCCTATTTTCAGTCCCAAACCATGTCTTCCTCTGGAATAAATGGAAAACCGCTGCATCTTTGTGATAAATCCTATTTATTTGGAGCCGATATCAGTTGCTGCTTCCAGTTAAATACCCCTTACAAAGCTGCTGCTAGCATTTAAATATAGTTTGTCCCTTCCAAAACTCTTTCTGAACTTGATTGTTGTGATAAACACCATGGCCGTAGGCTATGTGGGGAGGAAAGGGTTTATTTTACCTTACAGCTTGCAGTTCACCAAAGGGAAGTCAGCTCAGGAATCTGAAGGCAGGAACTGAAGCAGAGGCCCTGACTTGCTCTCCCCCGGCGTCCCCCCCCCCCACCTTGATCAGCCTGTTTTCTCATACACCCAGGGATGGCACCACCTACAGTAGACCGGGCCCTCCCATATTCATCAAGAAAATGCTCCACAGACATGCCTGATGGAGGCGTTTTCTCAATTAAGTGTGCCTCTTCCCAGGTGTGACTAGGAGGTTTATGTCACGTTGACAGAAAATAACAAAAGTCCCCAATGTTACATGTTGAGAGGTGGTGGGGATGCTACCATGTTGAGAAGTGGTTGGGCCTTTGGGATGTGATGAGGTCATTAGGACCTAATGAGGAAGTATTAACATGGTTCTTAGGGAGAAGTTACAACAAAAGCAAGCTGTTATAAAGCAGATATCCCCCCTCTCCCTCCTCTATTTAATGTGTCCGTGTGGGTAAGCGCAAGGCTGTGCACATGCGTGTGTGTATTTGTGTGTGTACGCTGTGTGCAGGTGCACATGAGTATGTGTACGCGTAGAGGCCAGAGGTCAACTCAGGAGTTATTTTATGGGTTCTTCCCACCCTTTTTTTGGAGCTGGGGTCTCTCTAACTTGACCTGGGACCTGATGATTAGGCTAGGCTGGCTGATCAGTGAGCACTAGGAACCCACTGGTCTCCTTGTCCCCAGACTGCAATTGTAAGCAGGTGCCACCATGACTGGCATTTTAAATTCAGGATCTTGGATCAAACTGTAGCCTTGGGTCCATAAGGAACGCATTTTACCAACTGAGCCATCTCCAGTCCCTCCCCCTCTTTCTCTTCTTTGGTGCGTGCGTGCGTGCGTGCGTGCGTGCGTGTGTGTGTGTGTGTGTGTGTGTGTGTGTGTGTGTTACATGTGCTTGTGCATGCATGCATGTGTAACGGCCAGCCTTGTGGTGTCTTTCTCCCTCACTATCCACTTTAGTTTTTGAGGCAGGGTCTCTCACTGAACCTAGAGCTCACTAATTGGCTAGACTGGCTGGCCAGCGGGGGCCCCTGGGTTCCTCCAGTCCCTTCCTCCCAGCACTGGGATTATAGGTGTGCCCTGCCTAGGATGAAATCCAGGTGCCCATGCTTGCAAAGCAAGCATTTCACCGACTGAGCCCTCCCCCACCCCAGCCTCCTTTCTTGTATTATGACCTCTTACCTTCTATCACAGGACCCAGGAGGACCTCACCAGTTGATGATGCCCCATGCAGATTTTCAGTTTTTAGAACTGCGAGCCAAGTAAACTTCTTTCCTTCATAAATTGCCAGTCTGTAGTATGTTGTTATAGCAACAGAAGGCAAATTATAAGCCACTTTGAAGAAGTCACGTGCCTCCATTACATTTTCATTTCTCCATCTCCAAAACTTGGCCAGGGTCCATCCCGGCCCTACTTTCTATGAAAAGGCATTTTCTTGGAGCCTGCCTCTCCGATAAAGCTATGGTTTTGCTTACCTTTGGTGGAGATGAGAGAAAAGACTCCTGAGGTTTTGAGTGAGTTAGCGTGGGTAGAATGTCAGCAGCTAGAAGAGGGTTCCTCTTGTACAAAGTAGATGGACCACACTGACCAAGAGAAATGAGTCTCTTGGCAGGGAAGAATCTTTACAGACAGAATTTGGAATGTTTCTCCAGATGGGAATTTGGGAAATGATCCCCTAACCACAGAAACAGTCTGAGCTCTGGGTCTCCTTGTATACTTTCCATCCATGGCAGGTGCTATCATTACACACTTATTTAGAGACTTGCTTCTGTCCTTTAGTATGGTTCCGTGATAACAAACCTTGTCTTCCTAATTAGATGAAATGTTCTTCAAGAAGTCAGAACGTGGGCAGCCTGTAGAGTCTACCCTGCGCCATTTTCAGTATGTGGTGGTCCGTTACTCTTGACAAATTTCTTGGCATTCGTTGACCAAATAAAGACATTCTTTCTGACATTGGTTTTCTCTTTCTGATGTTGTTGCTTTTGTTTCTAAATTATTATTTTGGGAGAAATTTGGAGGAAGCAGTACAGTTTATAAAAGTGTCCATTTGCAACATGGAAATTATGCTACCTTTGACAGATAATTTACCAAAGCTAGGCCGCCCAAGGTATTCTCTACAAATATGAGATGATCCCATTCTTTTTTTTTTTTTTTTTTTTTTTTTGGTTTTTTCGAGACAGGGTTTCTCTGTAGCTTTGGAGCCTGTCCTGGAACTAGCTCTTGTAGACCAGGTTGGTCTCGAACTCACAGAGATCCGCCTGCCTCTGCCTCCCGAGTGCTGGGATTAAAGGCGTGCGCCACTGCCGCCCGATGAGATGATCCCATTCTTAATGGCTGAACGGTGTCTTCCAAGGTGTGCTTTGCCTGAGTTATGCGATTATGTTAGGGAACGAGAGTTCCAGAAACTGAATCAGATGTAAATAAATACATCAAAATCTCCATGGGGCACAAACTATGTATCAGCATGCACTCATCCACCCTTACCCCCAGGCACCCACGGCCCAGCCTTCCAAGAGCAAAGGAGGCAATGCATCAGTGGTTCCTCCACTCTAAATGGCAGTAGCCTTCTTGCTGAATACGCCACAGCAGGATACTTCCTATGTACTTGATGCTGTATTTGCTGTATTGATCCAGGCTATTAGAGGAACAGATAGGTTGAAACTGCCAGGATTTTTATCAGCGGAAATGTCTGTGTGAGAGAAAAAAAAAATAGGAAGGAAACAAAAAAGTGATGGGAGGGTCACTAGGCAATGAGAGAAGCCCAGCGTTGGGAAGGAAAGGGGGACCAAAGCTGGCAAGGACTCTGCCTGGACATCCATGACACACGAGAAGGCCCAGCCAAAGGAGTGCCCAAAGGAGTCAGGGCACAACCCCACTTAGTGCTCTGCCCTGTTCAGGTGCTAAGTTGCTCACAGGAGGCCGGACCTGGGCACAAACCATGTTTCAGAAAACAACTAGGTCCATGAATGCTAGGCCCCCATGGGTGATTAGCTGCAAAGCACGGTCCCCAGAAGGCCCGCATATTTGTCCCATTGCATGGGTGATCTTAGGGAAAGTACCCTATGCCTCCCCTTTCCTTATCACACCACTTCTCATCATGTCAGAAAGGCTGCAGATCCTGAGATGTGGATGAAGCTGGTTGTGCAGTCTGGGAAAATTCCCATGAGCTCAGCTCATCACAAGCTCCCAAGATTCATGCTTTGGACAGTTGTAGGAAGTGTAGACGATCCAATCCCCTTATTTCCTTGCCTTTGCCTAAGACTTGTTCTCCAAGATCAAACAATACAGTAAAGTGTGCATGCGTGCGTGTGTGTGTATGTGTGTGTGTGTGTGTGTGTGTGTGTGTGTGTGTACATAAGACAGAGACACAGACATAGAGACAGATGTCTGGCCCGTTTGGAATCCATGCCAGCTGAGCTCGGAGTCCAACTCTTTCGGCGTTTACTCCTCCTCCCCCTCCTTTTATTAAAATGAAAGAGCACAAGTAACTCAGCCAAATGCATTTGATATCAGTTCGTCAATTAAAAAGAATCTGTCTCGAGATTTTTTTCCCCTCCAGATTCCCAGCAGTTTGGTGAAATTGCAACACAGCTTGTCAAATATTCTCAAGATAACTAGCATCAAAAATAGTCTCAAGATAACTGATAGAAGAAAAAAAAATCACTTTCTGGAACTAAAAACTGCTTTTTATCAACCAAAAACAGGCAAGTCTTACATATTTTAAGATGTGCCGTTTTGTGCCTGGTTGGTGGGAGTTGGTTACAGGCACCGCGGCTGTGTAGTGGCCAGAACAGCTACAGTTGGTGCTGCAAAGCTGAAGGTCAAGGGCTTTTCCCTGCATTGCATGATGTAATCTCTTCCGCTTTTATTTTTAGAGCGCACCACTTACATTACTTCAGGAGAAATAATCATATTAAAATCATGTTGCCAGATAGTTCTCAGCCGATTAAGATTGACTCACAAATGGCTTGAAAAATAAGTCTGATAGTATTTGCGAAAGACCAAGCTGTGACTGGAAAACCTGGTTCATTTTGTTCCTCCTTGGCCTTCTTGTACCATCAGCAAGAACAGTTAAATTTTTGTTCAGGGAGAGGCTATTTGGCTAGTTTTCTCAGACCTGTTTCTTCAAATCTAATGTGGCTGAAAACTAAGGATGTGAGAAGCTGATTGACATCAACTCAAATGTGTATCTGTGTGGACTGCTTTGAATAACTTCACACTTCCGTCTGGTCAGAATTCCCACTGGATATAGGAGAATGCTCCATCTCCACCTCTGCGGTTGCTTCTTCTCAAACATTCTTCCTCTTGGCCTCTGTTTGTTTCTCTGTAAACTGACTCAGTTTGTTTGTTTCTTGGTTTGGTTTTTTTTTTTTCCAGACAGAGTTTCTCTATAGCTCTGGAGCCTGTCCCAGAACCAGCTCTTGTAGACCAGGCTGGTCTTGAACTCACAGAGATTCGCCTGCCTATGCCTCCCAAGTGCTGGGATTAAAGGCATGTGCCACCACCGCCCGGCTTCGTACACTGACTTGTACCTGTCATTGTGCCAGGGTCTGTGGAGCACATACAAACAGATGAAACACATTGGACTGTTTACATTTCAGCTAGAGAAAGAAAGCAAACCTGTGTATTCCTATAGCAAATGACTAAACATCAGTCAAGTGGAAATTGCAAGTTGAGAAGGAAAAAATGACCTCAATTCGTGGATAGCATTTGAAGCAGAGGTTGTAATAGATGCGTTTGAGGGCTTTCTCTAGTCTCCTACAGTCCACGATTCCCCTGTGTAAGGAGTGATGCCACCCACAGTGGAATGTGTTTTCCCACATCCATTAGCAATCAAGACCGTGCTCCACAGATGTGCTCAGAGGTCAACCTGATAGAGACAATCCTTCACTGAGACACTCTTAAGAGATCAGATTCGAGCTCTTGGTTCTCACAGAACCAAACCAGTACCGGGGGGCGTGAGTTGTTGCAAAGCTAGGTTACTGAGTTTGGCCTCATCTCCACACAAACCTACTTGCCATCCAGCCACATGCAGACAGATGCAAGGAGACTCTCACCAGAAACAAAGGAAAAGCTGGTGTCATGCCCTTGGTCCTCTAGACTTTTGACCTAAATAAAATTCTTCTCCCTGTACATCCCTCAGTCTCAGAGGTCTTGTTATAGCAACAAGACACAGTCTATAACATATCTGTGGAAGAGGGTGCCCGAGTATGGTTCTCCTTCCATTATCATATTCTTCCCCAGATTGTTTACCAGCTGGACTCTCGCTCTTCCCATAATCCCCTGCACCTATGGCTCTTCCGTCCTCCCTCCACAGAACACACTCAGTGGGCTGGTGCCTGGCTGAGACATCAGCACCTGGTCTGACTGGACCAGATTCACCCACACACATATCCATGCAGTCTCTAGAAGGGGCATTTATATTTTTTTTATTAGAGCTTTGAAAATAACTGAAGGACGTTAGGACGTCGAAGAGAATATCGGCGTCTGCATGCCAAATATGATGAGTAGATCTCAGCAGAGAGGAACGGCATCCCAGTACACTCATCTTCATGATGATTGATGTGTGTGTGTGGGGAGGTCCTAGCCCACTGTTGGGGGCAACTTCACTAGGAAGGTGATCTTGGATAAGCAGGAGCTGGGGAGGGAGCCGTTAAACATCATCCCTCCATGGCTTCTGCATCAGTTCCTGCCCTGACTTCCCTAAGTGATAGACTGTGACCTGAAAGAATAAACCGAATAACAACTTTCTTCTGCTAACAGAAAGCCAACTGGAGTGCTGAGTATGAGCTAGTTCAGAATGACAACACAAGGGTCTGGGAGAGCAGTCCCCAGGAGGCTTTCTAGCCCAATATTCCGCCATCTGTGCCTGTATAGCCCCAGAGATAACACAAAAGCCGCTTCACGCATTGTAGTGATCAGCGCTCACCACCAGAGCAGGACAGAATAAATATACTACAAAAAGAAACTGGTTGGGCGCACGCTGCCCACTCTAGGAGAGGATCTCTCCCCAGCTAATCCTTCCTAGAAATACTACCACAGACTCG
The DNA here is from genome assembly GCF_903992535.2 of Arvicola amphibius. NCBI lineage: Eukaryota > Metazoa > Chordata > Mammalia > Rodentia > Cricetidae > Arvicola > Arvicola amphibius. Next base: position 95,258,431 of record NC_052055.2, read on the forward strand.
CCCAGAGGTTTGCTGCTTAGCTAATTCTCGATCTAATCAAGATGAACCATTACACACCCTTTGGGGAAAACTATCCACAAGCCTTGGGACAGTGTTATCTATGCGTGTAAGGAAAGTGGTACTTTCCTACAGCGAATACCACCTGCCCAAGCTCCCCCCCACCCCCGCCCCAGCCTATTGCTGAAAGAGCACCTACATTTATAACAGCAGAAGGATTTGGTTTTGCCCCATTCTCCGCTCTAGGATAAATCAAGGTCTTAGTTTCCTTTAACAAAACCTCCCACTCAGCAGAAACTGAAATCGCCCTTGTCTTAGGAGGAATGGAGAAAACCAGCCAGCTACAGTGGCCACAATGCATGGCAAGGCACAAGGGTGGGGACACACACACTGGCAGTTTTTCCCCAAGGTGGGAAAGAGACTGGAGATTGGATAAGCTGTACGTATTGGGGTTCTCAAGAGGAAATGAACCGATGGGATGAACACCTGTATTAAAAGAACGTCTGAAATCTGCTTATGTTAAAATAATAACAGCTGAGTTGCGGCTGGCAGGCTCAGCCCCTGACAGTTGCCAAGTCCTTGAGGTTGGTTGCCTTGGCTGTTGGAGTAGTCCCACAGGGGCTCGCTCTCACTGGGGAGACTGGCAACACAGTAGTCTCTCAGTTCTCAAAGCGGGGTGCTTCCGTAATCCCAATTTGGCAGCCAACCCTGGAAGATTCTTGAAGCGCCACTGGTTCTTAGTCAATAGGGGAAAGCTGGAAACACTGGTTCCGCTCTTCAGTGAGGGAGTCAGCTGGTACAGGGTGAATCTCCTCAGCAGCAAGAGCAAAGGCACAACACAACCTTCCTTCTGCTGTGCCCTTTGTTGTGGTGGTTGTTGTTGTTGTGTTTTAATCAAGGCTGCAAACAGAAGGTTCACTCAGGTTGAGTCTTCCCACATCCAGCAAGGCCAGGAGGAGACAGGTGAGGCTCCCAATGTGTGGCAAGTGAACACTGAAAGCTACCAACACACCACCGTTTCACTTGCCACAAAGAAATCAACATAGACGGAAATGACCAAAAAGAAATCCATTTTCTCAGCCTGGAAGTCACTGATGACCTTCTGTAGATTTTGAAACGGGGTGAAAGGGTAACAGCAGCCACAATCTTTCTTCTCTAGAAATGAAGTCACCGAAAAGACGGGGAAAGGTGAGGCGACAAGATGGTGGATTTCCAGTCAGATTGAGTAAGGGCTTCTGGTCAGCATGAAGAGGAGATTGGAGACCCGCTAAAGCAAGGCGAGCTGGGAACGTGGGGGATGGGAGGGGAATACTGGAGCCAGACAAACAAGAGTTTTAGCCGCTCAGATTTTGAGAAGTGAAATAATTAAATTAAATAAATAGTGGTCCAAAGTCATCAAACAGAAAAGCAGTGTCCACCCTGCTGAGGCAGAAGGAGGGTATAGAGAAAGCTGGGCTTTCCAAGTGAATTACCTGAGTTGAATCTGAAGGGCAGAATTGGCATGGAGACTCGAGGCCTGGGCAGGCGCTGTGGCTGTTGGGTAGAGTTCAGAGGCTCAGGGAGCAAACATCTGCTCCCTCTTTGGGTGACAGCAAGCTCACCCGGAGACGATAACCAAGGCCCAAGAATGAACTCACCTCAGTGCTGGGAAAAGGCTGAAGGAACTGTACAGCTCATTCCTGAAGACTGCCCTCCAGAGAGGTCAGCTTGGCATTCGCCTCCTTCCCCATGGGGTGTCTGCCAGCTCCTGCCAAGAACCCAAATGAGGCTTCTGGCAGATGATGGGGTTCAAGAATAAATGTCTTTAATTTTTATGAAATCCAATTAATTTCATCTGCTGCTAGATTAGCCACCCTAACTTATGAATTCTGTTTGCACGAAATATCTTTTCCCATTGTTTCACATTCAGCCTGTTTGTATGGTAATCCCCTATATCACCAATAGGAATGTAAAATGATTAAGCAGCCCTAGGAATAAGCTTGGTGGCTCCTTTCAAAGTTAAACATAGAATTACTGTATTCTTAACAATCCGCTTCTAGAGGTATATCCCAAGGAATTGAAAACAGAGTTCAGACCAGTGCTATTTGTAGCAGGGTTGTCCTAAAAGAAGGAAGCAACTCAGATATCATCCACAGATGAGTCACAGTATCCGTGTTCTGCAGAGGAGTAATGTATGTATGTAGAGGCCAAACGAGAGAGAACCAGGGACAGGGACTCACAGACGTATAGATAGAGATGATCAAAACCATGACCAGTATTATATTACATAAATTATGTATGTGTATATATACATATATATGTACAAACACACATGTATATGGTTCAGCAGTCATGAGAGCTGAGAGGTTCACAGTCAGCTGTCTTCTTGTTGGGGATGCAGAAAAGTCAGTGGGGGTAATTCGTGGCCTACGAGCTGGGGGCCTGAAGGTGAAGAGTCCAATACTTGTCCAAAGGCCTGACAACCACGTGCTGCAGGCATGAGAAGAGCCGAGCCTCAGCTCAAGTCGTGCTGGGAGAATAAATATACCCTTCTGCTTTTCTGTTCTGCCTGATGTTCAACAGTTTGGAAGATGCACACCTGATTTGCTCAGACTCCTAGAAAGAGCCTCAAAGACACAAACAGAGCTAGAAATAATGTTCAACCAGGTGTCTTACTATCCCATGGTACAGTCAAGTCCACACACAAAATTCGCCACCACAGTGGATAACCAAACAGTGGGTAATAATGGACTACGATCCCATCACAAAAGTAAACAAGTTCAAAATCATACTACAGCCAGATGAACCTTGAAATCATGATGCAAAGTGGCATCAGACACAAAAGTAAGAATTAACATGTTTCTACATACATGTAATATCTAGAATGAGAAAATTCTCAGATAGGAAGTAGATTATTAACTATGAGGAGGCTGGCAGAAAGGTGAAGGGAGATGTAACCTAGTGAGTTGAAGTTCCTATTTGGGATAATGAAAACATTTTAAATTAGATAATAGTGATGGCATGATATAAAAATTGTACACTTAAATATTATAAGCTGATCAGAAACATGACCAGTGTTATATTACATAAACTTTAGCTCAAGAAAAAGCAGTTTGTGTTCTTCAACCCATTAGCAATAGAAAATAACAGCAGTGTCTTTGCAATGGATGAAGAAAAGTAGCCATTTTGTGAGTTCAAAATTCAAAATTCATTTATTAAAAACACTCTTTAGCATTTAAGGTCAGAGGGAGCTGCTTCAACCTGGTGAAGCGGATTATGCACAGCAGAGATGGCCTTTGTGCCTCTGAACTCCACAGTGACCCTTCAGCACTGTTCTTAATGGCTTGGATTGTTTTAAAAAATTTGTTATTATTTATTTTTACTTTGTGTATCTTGAGTTTTTGTTTTTTGTTTTTTGTTTTTTTTTTTTTTTTTTTTTTTTTTTTTTTTGGTTTTTCAAGACAGGGTTTCTCTGTAGCTTTGGAGCCTGTCCTGGAACTAGCTCTTGTAGACCAGGCTGGCCTGGAACTCACAAAGATCCACCTGCCTCTGCCTCCCGAGTGCTGGGATTAAAGGCGTGTGCCACCATCGCCCGGCTTATCTTGAGTTTTTTTAAGCTGCATGTATATCTGTGCTCCACATGTGTGCAGTGCCCTTCAAGGTCAGACAAGGGCATCAGATCCCCTGAAACTGGGATTACAGACAGTTGTGACCCATCTGGGAGCCAAACCCAGGTCTTCCGGAAGAACAGCCAGTGCTCTTAACCACGGAGCCGTGTCTCTGGCTTCTTGGAGTGTGTTTGCTTTTCAGCGAGTTCATGGAGCTTTGACTTAGGAGGGTGCTAGAGAGACACAGGACAGAGAGTGGCTTTTCTTCCTGGTTCCCATGTGCAGCTCGCTGCTTTTTTTTGGTCTGCAGTAGGCTCGGTCACAGGTGTGAGTGTGTGGGCGGGACACCTGGTGGTACTCTGTTTCGCTTGTATGCTTAGCAAGCATTTCTACACTCTACCTCTGCAATGCCAAATGCGTTATGTGTATATACTGGAATCCGGTTTGGGCTTCTCTGCCCACCGTAGGCCCCATGCTAGGACAATACTGTGGCAGTTGCCACATCTTTGCCTACGACCTCACCTTAGCTGGAACAAGCCTTCTTTCCTTTTCTTAGGCATGGGTGTCTTAACATTTTTTAAATCAACTTTTTCATTTCTATATCAGTATTTATAATGTATGCTGAGTTTTTAGATGAATGAATGAAAGTGTCTAGTTTTGATTATGCTTGTTTAGATATAATTATCGGGACAGTTTAATGTCTTTATAATATCAGGTCTACATAATAAGTCCCTGTCCCCAAAAGTTACAAAAAAAAAAAAAAAGCAATTAAATTTTTAAATAAAAGTCAAAATTTCAGGGGTGTTGGCTTATGTCTCTACCCAGCTAGAAGGCCTAGTGTACTGCCAGACAGAAGCAGAAATAACAGACATCCTTGCCTGTTTAGGGTCTCAGAAGAAAATGTCCACGCTGGACCTTTCAGTGTGATATTCCTGCGGGTACTTTGTAGATGGGCTCTATCAGTCTGGGCCCAGTAAGATCTACGTCAAAACCACACAGAAATGTTCTTCAACCTGAGCGTGAGTTGCTGCTTTCTCTTGCTCTGAACTTTTACAGCTTCTTGGAATGAACACTACTGGTTTCTTAGCTCTCTGCTCTCCACAGATGAGGGGAGCGTTCCTGAACCTGACACTGTAGATCAATCTAAGGACTCTTGACTCGAGCTTGTGTGTGCATGTACGTGCGCGTGCGTGTGCGTGTGTGTGTGCGCGCGCATGTGTGTGTAAGCCTACATTCCTGTGAATGTTTCCCGGTACCCATGAGCACATATTTCTATTAGTAATTCCATCCGGGAGTGGGATGAGTCCTAGGATATGGGAGACAGGACCAAATAGTTTTCCAACTTAAAAAAATATTTCATGTGCATGTGTAGTTGTGCCACAGACAACACATGGAGACCAAAGGACAATGTGCAAAAGTTGGTCCCCTCCTTCCATCACGTGAACCCAGAGAATTGAGTGCAGGTGACTGTCCTGGCAGCGAGTGCTTTAGCTGCGGAACTGCTTCTTAGGCCCTAGTTTTCCAGCTTCATTATTGGCATTTAGACTCATATTAGTGTGTAAGGATCTATTAAATATATATAGTATATTTAACAGAATATATATATGTATATATACACACACATATATATGTATTCCCATCCCGTTGCTCTTTTATACATATGAGGTATGACTGGTTCCAATATTCCTGCAGAATAAAATGAAACTTGGCCCTGCCCTCCCCCCATATAAAAACCAGGCTCATGGGCTGGTGGAATGGCTGACAGAGTGACCGTGCTGGCCACCAAGCCTGCTGACCTGAGCTCAGCACCTCCAGCCCGCACGGTGGAAGGAGAGAACGGCCTCTTACTGGGTGGCCTTCCACTGCCGCAAGTCGGTTGTGGCACTTGTGCACCCACGTACACACACTCATGCGAAATAAACAAGTGTGAGCCAAAATATCAGACGCAGATAAATTATAGACTTACATAAAAGACAAAGTGATAATCAAAATAATAATAATAATAATGATAAGATAAATTTGTGAAAATATTTCCACCATCTGAGAGGAGTAGATCTTTCCTTGGGCCATAGATAAAAATCACTAACCACAGGTCAGGCTGATGAACAACCCCGCACTGAAATGAAGAACTTCTCTCCACTAAAGGACACCCTCTAATAATGAAAAGTCAGTGCTATCACAGTCGTGTGTTTACAACTCATATCCTACTGGCTTTTACTCAGAAGACCTCCTGGAAGTCTAAGATGAAAAGATTAGAGCACTCCATAAACCCTCCTATACTGCTAAGGTGACTCTAAATGTCCCTAGCCAACTAGGACTGGCAGGATGGCTCACTAGGTACAGGCGCTTGCTGTCACACCTGGCTACCTGAGTTCGATCCCCAGAACCCAGTTGGTCCTATCTCTTGTATCTTAGGGCCCAGAAATCCCACACCTGGATAGACTTACTAGTAGAAATGTGTGCACACAGGTAGGAACCAGAAGACACTCACAGGAATGCACACTGCTCAGAGTCACCCAGAACTGGAGACAGCTCAAGCACCCGATGGTTGCAGAAAGCATGAAGTAGGGTGTATTTGTATTACAGAGCACCATGGCCACTGAGAAGGAGGGAAGCTTTATACAAACTAATCAAGACAGTGAGCACAGTGTTAAAGCAGAGACCCCAGAAGCCCCCTGGGGAGATGGCTAAGTAGGTAAAGGGCTCGCTGGGCAAGCATGGGGATCTGAGTTCAGATCATCCAGTAAAAGCGGAATCTATAAAGCACTTGGGCAGGAACAGGTGGGTCCTGGGGGCTCACTGGCCAGCCAGTTTGGCTTCAACGGTGAGCAACAGGTTTAGTAAGAGACTGTCTCAAAAACTCAGATGAATACAGAAGGTTAGTCTCAGTACCCAACACAACAACAATAATAAATAAACAAGTAAATGTTAAAAATAAAGCTCAGAGAATGGGCAAGACCAAAGGACAATATTTAATTGTGCATGTGTAGACAGTAAAAATATAATGAGAGGCAACAAAATTATCCTGTTAAGTTTAAATTAGTGGTTACTATAGAAAAAAACCAAAAAAAAACAAAGAGTGATTAAAACGGAGCTTGAGAAAAAGTTCAGGGGTTGTGACTATATTCCAGTTTTGACCCAGGCAGTGCTCATGTGGAAAATAACTCTGAAAATTCAACAGGCTGTGTCGTTCATTGTTGTTGCTGTCTCACAGCCAGGCTGACCACAGATTGGCTCTGTAGTCTAGGACAACCCTTGTACTCGTTTGAGTGAGAAACATCCTCTGCAGGTTCAGACATTGAAGCACTTGGTGGCTGGCTGCTGGAGCTGTCTGGGGGAACCTCAGTGTTGCAGCCTTGCTGGAGGAAATGCGTCACTGGATCTGGGTTTTCTTTCTGCTTCCTGCTTAAAGTTAAGGACTCAGTGTCTTGCTCTCAGTGTCTTGTTCCAGGCCCCACGCCTGCCAGCCAGCATGCTGCCACACTTCCCTGCCGTGATGGACTCATCCCTCTGGAACGATAAGCCCAAATAAACCTGTCCTTCTCTCTAAGTTGCTTCTGGTCATAGTGTTTTAGAACCACAAAAGAAAACCAATAAATGGGACCTCCGAAATCGAGAAGCATCAGTAAAGCAAAGGACATGGTCAACAAGACAAAACTATAGCCTACAAAATGGGAAAAGATCTTCACCAACCCTGCATTGGACAGAGGGCTGATCTCCAAAATATACAAAGAAATCAAGAAATTTGTCATCAAAAGAACAAATAATCCAATAAAAAAAAATGGAGTACAGACCTAAACAGAGAACTCTCAACAAAGAAATCTAAAATGGCTGAAAGACACTTAAGGAAATGCCTAACATCCTTAGCCATCAGAGAAATGCAAATCAAAACAATTCTGAGACTCCTATCTGATACCTATAAGAATGGCCAAGATCAAAACCACTAATGACAACTTATCCTGGAGAGGTTGTGGGGTAAAGGGAACACTCCCGCATTGCTGGTGGGAGTGCAAGCTGGTATAGCTGCTTTGGATAACAGTATGGCAAATTTCTCAGAAAATTAGTAAACAACCTTCCTCAAGACCCGGTAATACCACTTTGGGGTATATACCCAAAGGGTGCTCAATCATGCCACAAGGACATGTGCTCAACTATGTTCATAGAAGCATTGTTTGTCATATCCAGAACCTGGAAACAACCTAGATGCCCCTTGACCAAAGAATGGATAAGGAAATGTGATACATTTACACAATGGAGTACTACACAGCAGAAAAAAATAATGACGTTTTGAAATTTGGAGGCAAATGAATGGAGCTAGGGAACATCATTTTGACTGAGGTAACCCAGACCCAGAAAGACAAATATCACATGTACTCACTCGTGACTTTTAGACATAAAACAAAGTAAAACTAGCCTACAGTTCACAATCCCAGAGAACCTAGACAACAATGAGAACCCTAAGTGAGACATACATGGATCTAATCTACATGGGAAGTAGAAAAAGACAAGATCTCCTGAGTAAATTGGGAGCATGAGGACCATGGGAGAGGACTGAAGGGAGGGAAGAGGAAGGGAGGGGAGTGGAGAAAAATATATAGCTCAGTAAAAACAATTTAAAATAAAAGAAAGAAAAGTAATTCCTCACCTGTCTACCTCTACTTTCCAACTGCTAAGATGGCAAGCATGCACAACACAGCCCCTGAAGCTGTGCCTCTGTGGGGCTGTAGATGTCTCTAGTATTACATTTTTAGGGTTAAAGGAAATGCTTGCTGGGCAGCATTGAGGAACCAACAGAATGCAGACAGCGTTAGATTTGATCAACCCTAGTATCTAAATTTAATGATTTGTCTTACAATGTACAGGAGCTCAGGAGTATGAGGGATGGGTTGGGTGGGGTGGTCACAGAGATGATGGGAGGCATGACTGACTGTTCTGTGAATGTGCTGGAAAACTAAGGGTAAACATGCATTGGCCATTGCAGGCTCTGTGCAGACATTCCCGCAGGTGTTATAAATCCAGTCACAGTCAAATGTTGTTGGAGGAGAGAAAGGACAAAAAAGACCTGAGATCTCAGCTGCAAGTGAGGAGTGAGTTCGTGAAATTCAGAGTCAACGCAAACTGGACAGTTTGAGTCAGGGAGAGTGCAGCCACATCAGGTACTCAGAAAGCAGAGCCTTCTAGCCTAGCTTCATTCTTTCATTGCCTTGCTCATTCATTCAGGGACTTAAGGAGCATCTGACTATTCAAGGTAGAGACACAAGTATGTGTGTGGCATAGACCTTGGGTTAGGTATGTGGCTCCAGGATAGAACACTACCATGCAAGAAGTCTGATTTCCATGCCCAGGGCTCCAGAGCTAAAACTGCCAAAGCTCTTCGTGTTAGTTTTAACTGCAGCATTCAAGATTTCAGGAACAAGACTCACACCCCCTCCCCAAGAGTTTACAAGTTCTCCCTCTGGTCTTGATGGCATCTGACATGAGTCTGTGCCCTTGGCTGACAGCAGACAGGTCTAGCCTAGTCAAAGAGCATGCAACTGAGGCCCAGAGAGGCTAAATAACTTGTTTATGATTCTACAACTTTTAATTTCTGGTGCCTAGATGTGAATGCTGGGTGGTTTGACCCCATCACATGCTTTTAAGAAATCCAGTTGATCTGTAGTTATTTTTGCTACATTCTGTTCAGTTCTTTGTGGCCTCACGTTTGTTCCTTGTTGACATGGCTGTGGGACAAACTCACAAAGTTACCTTCTCTATACAGAGACTTCTGACTGCCTCCCCAGTATTGGTCTGAAACTCCCAGCGCCCTTCTCTCCCCACCCCCATCCTGCAGGAGCTCCCCCCCCCCCCCAATCAGGTGCCTCTGGTCTGTCCCTAACTGGGACTTTCACTTTTTTGACTACACATCTCCTCTAGAACCTGTGACATTAGTAATCACAGGCAATGTTAAGTCAGCACCAAGGAAGACTGTAAATTCCAGCTAGTGCCATCCCTGTGCCGTGGACTGGATCCCACCAAACTGGTGATAAAAATCGCCAATGTAATATGAAAGATGAGGGTTCTTCGAGAGCAGCGTGATTCTTGGGGGCTCCAATCTCATGAAGGAATTACTGGAAAGTTTCTGGCTCAGTGTATCCCATCTTCTCTTTATATCCACCTACTTTTTGGAATATCACATGGCCCTCCCTCTGCACGAGCTGCACAGATACCAGTCCCATACATTTAGATGGCCAAAGCTATGTGCCACAGTAAGTGGTGTTCCTTTATATCTTACCCAGTTCCAGGTATTCTATTATAGTAACAGAATATAGGCTAAGGCATGGTATTAAAAGTCACTGAAATCCGAATGAGAGGTTCCTATACTCTGAGGTAGTCTAGGAAAGCTTCCAGAAGGGTTGGCTCTTGGCTAGACCATAGGGGTTGAACAAAACATGCATAGCGAAAGATGACCAGGAGAGCAGCTAGGACAGGGCGAATAGTATGCGTTAGCCTGAGACTCTGGGGCACAGGGTGTCTCCAGGGCTGGACATTAAACCAATGATTGCAGCAAGCCAGCAAGAGAGACAAACACTTAACTGTGTGCCAGAATCCCAAACTCCCCAAACAAAGACCCTTTTCCCATGAGCCCTCCAATAGTTTGCTTCCTCAGTAAATTCAGAAAACCTGAGTACCTCAGGGGTGGAGGAAAGAGATCCCAATGTAACCAGATTTAGAATTTTAAAATACCTTTTATTGGATAATACGGTACATAATTAACCTCAGGGTTAGACCTGCTCTGAATTAGGTCCTGTTTAAAATAAATCGACGCGGGCATGTTTTCTTTGCAACCAGGCCATCTGAATCGTTGCCATTGATCCCATCCCCAGCCAGAGAGCCCAGCCAGTGCCATGTTATGCCCACCAGCCAACAGCAAGCTCTTCCCAAGCCTCCTGGTCCAGATACAAACAGTCCTGCTGGGTGCAGAATCCAGCCAAGAGGGCATGGGCTGAACAACGTGAGCATGTCTTGGGATGGACTGAGATGAACTTGCATGAGGTTGGTGGGGAGTCACAGGAAGATAGATGCCAACGGCTGTGAATGCCTCTCTAAAACAGACTAATGGATTAGGGGCAGTGAACTCATATTAGCTAGATTGTGCACCCTCTATTGTCTGCTCAGAGTGTGACCTTTCTTCTACATGAATTTTAGAAACATAAGGAATATACAAATATGACTCCAAGTGCTGTATTAAAGTTCCATGTCTCCGCCCCCCCCCAGAAGACTCCAGATTCCTCATAGCATCCTTAGAGCAGATGAGAGAAATCCCTCCCACCCACCTTTGCTGTCTCAGCAGGCCTCACTAACAGAGACTTGACTACAGGTATAAAAATCATCATAAAATGAGAAAATTCTTGTGGGTTTTTTTTTCCTTCTGCTTGCCTTGGGTTCTCCACAGATAAAAATCAATCAATATTTCCTTGCCACTCTTTCATCTCCAAATGGCCATTCGTGACCTCCCTCCCACTGCAGCTCATTTGGCAAATGAGAAAACATCACTTCATGAGTTTTATTGATTTGCCTAAGGAGGCAAAATTCCTAAGCAATGACATCAGACCCAAGCCTGGGATGGCAGTGTCCAGTTTGTTCTACTCAGTATAAGACCGTCACAGACCACAGACCTACTTCCGGCCAGTCTGTCACTACATCTGGGCCCCACAAGATGCACACATTCGTGTTGTATAATTTTTACTGATTCCAGTTTAGAGCTTTGTTATAATATGCATTTTCCTCAGGATTCAACTTTTAGTGTAGCCATATAAGGTTTTGGTAGACTGGCAGCTGAATTACTGATATCATGGGACATGTCACAGATTCCCTTTTTTTTAAAAAAAAAAAAAAAAATCCTCTCATATCCTCCCGGCTGCAGTTTCTTTTCCCTCAGCTCCTCCCAGTCTCTCCCGCACCTTTTCTCTCCCCGGAGATCTACTCTCCCTCTGCTTTCTTTCAAGAAAAAGAACAGGCCTCCCAGGGATATCAATAGAATATGGCATAACAAAATACAATAAGACTAGGCACATACCTCATATCAAGGCTGAATGAGGCAACCCAGTAGGAGGAAAAGGGTCCCAAGAACTGGCAAAAGAGTCAGAGACACCCTGACTCCCACTGTTGGGAGTCCCATAAGAACACCAAGCTACACAACCATAAGGTATATGCAGACCCACACAAGGTCTGTTTGTTTCTTCAGCATCTGTGAGCCCGTATGAAACCTGCTTCGTTGACTCTGTGGCCATGTTCTCGTGGTGTCCTCAACCCCTCTGGCTCCTACAATCCATCCTCCCACTCTTCCATGGGGTTCCCCTGGCTCTGCCTAGCATTTGGCTGTCACACTAACTCCTAATCAAATATTTATTCCCATTTTAATGTTTTATTTTCACGGTTAGGGTTGATCCGAGTCCTTCCCGATCTTCAATAGAGCTGTGGATCTCTGAAAGATGGGTCATGACCCCAAACACTGAGATCAGCATGCCTGGCAGCAAGAAAGAGCCTGGAGCACAGCCCTGAAGCACAGGAGTGTGATCTGAGTGATAGTTTCCAGACTGAAATTACAGAAGCAGGTGGAGGTGGCTGTCACTGACCTCGCAGCTGGAGCTGAAGGGCAGGGAGGGACTGGTTGGTCTCTGACCTTCTAACCCCAAGGTTTCTCTCTACAGATCTTTGGAATGACTTGGCAGCTTCACTGGAGAGCAGGTTAGACACCCACACTATTATACTATTAATCTATTTAGCCAACTCAGCCTCCAAGGAAACTTCAAAGATGACCATAGATTTTCCTATGTCATAAGTGGTCTCCCCAGGGTTGGAAAATGGCTGCACTTATGAGCACAGACAGGTCTTGCAGAAGACCTGAGTTTGGTCACAGCAGCCTTGTCTAGCCACCCACAACTGCCTGTAACTCCAGCTCTGGCGATCTGAGGTCTGCTTCTGGCCTCAGAAGAACCTGCACTCCTATGCACACACCCTATATGGATACACATATAGACACAGAGCTTACATTATTTTCATTCCTTTTTAAACAATGCTCTCCTTAACACCAACCTCTGAGGCTTGTATTGGGAACTCAAGGGTGCTGAGGTTTGAATCCAAAGTTAAGCTACTCCTGATTGACCTCATCCCCAGAGGTTGGAGGAACTCAGGGAGAGCAAGGAAGAACCTTCTTTCTGTTGCCATGGCCATACTAGAAATCCTCCCACCAAACTTGGGGTGAAGGCTGTTTCTTTCAGATCTCCCTGCATTTGAGACATATTCCCAACAATTCCGCCTAGTTTGTGTAAAAAGCAAACAAACAAACATCTTAAATGCACTTGGCTAGGGACACTGAGCTGTTTAAAGATGTAACATTTCAAATCTTTTGGGTAGGGGTGGGGGAAAGAGACCAACTTAGTATGTGGGATTATATTAAATTAGGGCGCATTACTCCAGAATTTTCTAGGATGTACGGCATCAAGCGTGGGGTTCAGAAAGAAAAGCGAGCTTTTGTTTCCATCGGGCCACCTCCCTCAGTAACCGAGATAACTTTGAAGATACAGAGAAACCTGAGGGTTGGGGTAAGGCTCTCCACTCATCTGCTCTTCTGGTTGCCATGGAGAATAACAGATTTAAAGACATCTTTAAATGAAGTCAGCCCTGAGCTGAGAGCTCTCTTTTTTGTGTGAAAGGAAAGGGAAAAAACCTAACTAAAGAGATGGCTGAGAAGTTTCTTTCCTGTTCTCAAGGGCAGATAATCTTCTCAGAGAGCACGGTGTTCCGTTATTATGACCAGTGTTGAGAAGAACAACTCGAGTGGAGGAATTATTTATTTTGGCCCATAGTTTCCAGTGAGGCCCATTGTTTTGGGGCTGAGATGAGGCAGAACCTTATGGTGGCAGGAACCCGGGGAAGAGACAACTCTCCTTGGAGCAGCAAGGACGTGGAGGAGAGGGAGAGGAAAGAGAAAGAGGAAAGACTGACTCCCCCAGGACAATCTTCCGGGAGCCCACTTCCTCTACCTAGAAAATATCCTGCCTTTCACCACCTCCCAGTGATTGGGTAATGAGTCCACTAAGGGATTAATCTGGTAACCGGAGTCCCGGAACCCAACTGTTTCTCCAAAGCCTTGTTGCTGAACACTGCTCATCCGGGGGAGCATGCGTCTAACCTCAGCCTTCAGGGGGTGTTTCATAGCCCAACTCTAACGGTCCGGTGACTTTACACGAGCGTCTTCTATGGCACATTTAAAATGCCTCAGGTGTCCTTCAGTTTCATGCTGCCCTTCCTCGCTGTTATATGCCATGAACGGCAGCGCTGTGTATCATTTTCCTTTCTCTCCCGAGGCAAATCTCCAGACTGCAATCTGCTGATAGAGTCAAACCCAGGTCGTGTGCCCTTTCCTGCCTGGCTCCTCCACCCCAGCGCTTTTCAGACACAACCATAACTGCAACTGTGCTCTCTTGGCAAGCTTATTGGACAGAGGTTTTCGTTAAGGGAGAGTGAACTAGTCTTGCCTTCCACCATGGACCCTATAGGAGCCGGAAAGGTGAGTCTGGGCTTCCTCAGACTTCTCAGCCCAGGTGAGCCTGTGTGTGTTTAGTTCTCAGCCCGGGTGAGCCTGTGTGTGTTTAGTTCTCAGCCCAGGTGAGCCTGTGTGTGTTTGGTTCTCAGCCCAGGTGAGCCTCTGTGTGTTAGGATAATTTGGCTCTTGGTCTCCTTTTACCCAACATTCTTAAGGTGCTTCTACAGTAAAGAATTCCTTAACCTACTTTGTGTTTATCTATTCTGATAAAATGATGATTTCCCGTGTGATTAAAATAGCTTGTTTATCTTATTTTTTTTAAATAATTGAAGGCCAGTGAGCATTCTAAATTGTCTGAATGCTGCATAGTTGATAGATGGTTGCAGTATTAAAAAAAAAAAAAACAACACCTTTGTTATTTGCTGTTTAAAATTATGGGCTGAACTTACCTGTTGAAATCCCCAGCCACAGTATCTCTGAATGTGACTATTTTTGGAAATAGGGTTTTCTAATGGATAAGGAAGGTTAGCTGAAGTCACGAGAGCATATCCTAAGTTCACTGGGTTGGTGGCCTTATAGGACAAGATTAGGATGCTGGCACACACAAGGAAACAAGAGAAAGAGGCAGTCACCAGAATGCCAGACCAAGGTCCTCAAGAGAAACCAACTCTACTGGCAACTTGGTCTTAGACTTTCAGATCAGGACTGAGAAGATCAATTTTGGTTCTTAAAGTCACCCACTCTCTGGCACTTTGGTATGGTCTTACATTCATACAGAAACTTTTATGTGTGTTTTGTTCCCAGTTTAAAAGAAAAATAAGAAAAGAAATAAAGTCAAGAAACCCGCCTGTCTCCTCTGAGTATTTCATCTTGTGAGCTTCAGCTCCACAGTATGTAATATTCCCGTTGCTGTGATAGAATACGTTCCCAAAGCAACCTAAGGCAGGAGACATTTATCTGTGCCTGTGATTTACCATGGTGAGGAGGACATGGCACACACCCAATTCACAGTGTGGTAGGAGGCTGAGGTGGCTCCTTATCAACACGGTATGGGTTAGGAAGCAGATATCCAGACAGCAAGGAAAAGCCAGCCTGTGGACCCTCAAAGTCTACACTTAGTCCTGAGTCTGTTGTCTATACTCTAGGACCAAGAGGATCACAGCCTCCCAAAATACCATCGTATGGGAGCCAAGTGTTCAGATCCATGAGTCTCTAGGAATCATCTCACACTTGAAGCATGGCACTCAGGAAAACTGGGTGGGGATGACCAGGTAGAACTGTGTCCTCCTCTGCCTGCCACAGAAGGTTCTCTTGCTTTCTGATGAAGTCTTGATGTCCATTTTCTACTTGTGAGACCACTCTCTCTCTCCATTTCTGTTCTCCTGGCCTTGATCTGCCTGGGAAACAGGAGTTTCTGGGTTACTGCCTCTAATTCATATTTCACCTTGGGTTGAAAAAGTTTCTGACCCACACTGCTCTGTCTAGATAGTTTGGAAGAAAGGTCCAGATGGCATTCCTATCTCTGAGGGTCAAAGAACGCTAAGAATGAATAAGCTTTTTCCGGGCCAATGATGACAAGATAATCGGTGTCCGTTAGAAGGCAGCCAGGGCGTGAAGAGGCTTACAACATGGCCCTGGCTGAGTCCTGCTGAGGGAACTTCCTGTCTTGATAAATCTTAATGTCTTTGGCTTAAGGAGATGTGTTTGTGCGAGAGAGAGAGAATTTAAGCCTATATAAGTGGGATGTTCAAGGCTCAATGGGTCCTGGGTTCAGGTTATGCCACCAGAAAGCTGTCTTTGTGTAATTATAAAGCGTCTTCCTCTAGCATGTTGGCAACGGCGGCTACGGATTTATCCTGTGTGGGACTGTGAACCCCAAAAGAAAAGAAATGTATATCGGTTCCTAGAGTTCTAACAAAATTCTGTGGGAAACCCCCAAGTGCTTCATCCTGAGTTACCTGCTCATTTCTAAGTCAGTCATTGTAGTCAGGATTGCTAGATGACTCTGGCCATGTGCCACCTGGGTAGTTGGTCTCACTGGATCACAGTAGACACATAAAAACGTATCTACCTACAGGAAAACCCTGTCTCGAAAAAACAAAAAAAAAGTATCTACTGTTGCACTAGGCAGGCTTCTTTAAAAACAAGTAAATGAACACATGAAAAACAATTATATGTATGAGAGGGTATACGTACTTGTGTGTGTGTTACCTGGGAAGATAAGAAGAGGGCACTGGATCCCCTAAAACTGGAGTACAGGCGATTGGAAGCTGCCTAACGCGGATGCTGGAAATAGAACCTAGGACCTCTGTAAGAGCAATATAACCTCTGAGCCATCTCGCTAGCCCAACTAGTTAGAGTTCTAGAAAGTGCTCACAGCTGGGTAGCTTATATAACAAACTGACTCATAAAGGAAGAGAGGTGTCTCAAAGACACAGAAAGCTGTGGTGTCAAAGAAGTAGCAGAGTGGACAGAAAAGGAAACTTGAATTTATACTTGGAAGTTGTAAAGGGCACAGATTTCAGTTTGACAGCTTGGAAACCCTTCCAGGATGGGACAGGAAGGGTTTGCTTCGTGAAACTGTAGGCTCATCTTTTCGGAGTTGGGTTACAGCAGCGAGAGGAGTCCCCCATTCATGCAGAAAAGAGGGTTCTAATCCAGTTGATTCCCAAACTGCTTGTTTTCCAAAGCAGAAAACACAGCAACAGCACAGAAGAGGCAAACCCAGAGAAGCCCCTCAGGCAACACTGAGGAGTGGGGTGTCTTACCTTGACAATTCCTAAAGCATCACTGAATGTTCTGATTGCGTGTGCTCTTTAATCATCCTAGCAAGACTCAAAATTCGGCGAGCGCATTCATGAGAAAGGAGACTGGTATAGTAATTTACTGAAAATGACACAGCGAATGGCCGAGCCGGAATGTGAATTGATGCTAGCTGCTGCTTGAGGCCCAGCTCCTGTCCCTTCTCCATCCGTGGGATGCAGGCAGGCCTGGTTATTTGCAAGAAGTGCCACCGCACACCTCTCTCTGCGCGCCTAGCTCTTCTCAGCTGCTCAGGATGAAGGTCGACAGCATCCAGACGGCAGGACAGCAGGTGGATCTAATGAGATGTGAAGGGTGTTCCTGCCAGGGTCTGCCAGGAGTGCCTGGGAGAGAATCCCAGATCCTCACCGCCCCCATTTGGGATGTCAAAAGCGAGCATCATAACCATGTGTTAGACCCCAAAGGCCAGGCGTCGTGGTACCTGCCTGAGTTCCCAGCACTCAGGAAGAGGAGGCAGGGAGATTGCAAGTTTGACACCACCTTGAGCTATTATAGTGAATTTATGGCCAGCTTGGGCGATGTAGTGAAACCTTGTGACACACAAGCATCCAAATAAACACAACAGAAAACAACAGCAACAACAAAGCCTGTAATAGAAATGGACACTTTACAACTCTAGCTAATCCAATTGATTAGGTTGGAATGATACTACACTCCCTAGGTATGGCATGGATTCCCTGCACCCTACATCCCTGGTTAACACGGCAAATCTTCCAGTGCCCACGTAGTCAGTGTGAGCCACCAGCCTATTTTTTTCACAGATGCCGTTTACCGTTTACACAAAATCTTCCCGGAGCATCTACTTGGATGTCCTATGTATGTTGAGCCCTTTATTTCTAAGTTAAGAAGAAGTCACAACTGTCTGTAACTCCAGGTCCAGGGGGCCCAATACCATCCTATAGACTTACATGCAGGCAAAACACTAATGTTCTTAAAATAAGAAAAGAAAAACCAGGTAACAATAACAATAACAACATCAAAAATGCAGCACTTCTCCTTGACCTCTGTCAAATTCTCCTGTCATTACCTGTGATCATATTTGATGGGATGATGTCTTCCAGCCCTGACTGATCTGGATCTGGCTATGTAGACCAGTGGCCTCAAGCTCACACAGATCCTCCTGCCTCTGTCTCCCGAGTGCTGGTTAAAACGTGCGCCTCCACCGCCCACTAGAGAAACACATTTAAAGAAAACACATTTAAAGCCAGTGACGATTTTAGATGGAATCTTAGAAATCCTGCTACTCATCTTCATTTAACTTTGTTTTTTTTTCATTATTTTGTCAAAAAAAATATGTTCCTAAAATTGAAAACCTGGTCATTAGAATTTGAAACAGATGTTGTGCCAGCCAAAAGGCAAATGTAGTCCTGAAAGCCAGTTTGATTAAAGAACGACGCTCTTATGTCACATCTGTAGCATCCTTGCCGTGTAATCAAGGTGTGATTCCTATGGTAGGGAAATGCTTTGGAGCAGTCCTTCTCAACCTGTGGGCCACCACGGCCCTTTGGCAAACTTCTATCTCCAAAAAAATACTTACACTACATAACAGTAGCAAAATTACAGTTATGAAGTAGCAACGAAAATAATTTTGTGATTGGGGGGGGTCACCGCAACATGAGGAACTATATTAAATGGCTGCAGTGTCAGGAAGGCTGAGAACCATTGCTCTAGAGAGTCTTGTTTTTAAACAGTGTACAAGAACTCTTGAGTTGCCCCCTCCTATTTCCCATGGATCACTTTACCATAGAAGAATTAACACATTCATGTTCATACATAATTAGGGCTAAACGAAATAAAAACCCCAGACATCATATTGACATGAACAAAGTCAGTTTTGCTTTCAATTTTTGCTGATGAGAACATAGGCCCAGAAAAATGTAAACATCACAGGTGTCAGCTGAGTGAGTCTTCCCGAACCGAATGCACCTGTTGTCCAGGACCTCGCCTCTGCCTGACTGGCCCCTCATTCCAGCTCATTCCCTACTCATGTCCTGTAGCCACCATTATCCTGATTCTTACATCACAGATTCACGTTGCCTGCTTTTTGTGTCAACTAAGCAGAACCGTATAGTACAACGCTTTCGCGCCTAGGCAGCATTATGTCTGTGAGAGCATCCATATTGTGACATGTAGTTATAGATAGGCCGTTATCTGTTTGGGCTGGCGTTCCATTGTGCAAATATACCGCAGTTGATTTAGCCATTGTCCAGCTGATAAACATTTGGGCAGCTTCCCCTGGGCTGTTACAAAGAGCCAGCTGCATGCATTTTTTTTTTTTTTTTACATTGGTTACAGTGTGCTGGGGCCAGGATTTCTAATTTGCGTGAACACGTCATAGAGCTGTCTAAAACCACACAGGCTCTTTGGGGTTCTGATAGCTTTGTCCTCTTGCCCATCTGCTGACAGATGCAGGCCTTACTAAAGGCCACAGCTGCAAAACCCAACTCTTGTTTTCTTAAAGAAAAAACAGCTAGGAGGTTTTTGTTGTTGTTTTGAAGATCGGCAATTGAAAACAGAAGTATGCATTGTGGGCCTTATCTGGGTATTTGAGCAGCTGGCCTTAAGAATCTGGATGAGAGATAACTACATAAGTAATCTTATTGAGGCAGGATATAGCCTGACGGTTCTTGGACAAGGAGCAGGACACGTGTCTGGGGAAGCAGAAAATGACGGAGCAGAGAGGTGAGACCGTACAGAGAGCACTTGACCTGGAGGGGATCAGTCTCTGAACAAAGCAAAACCTCCACGGTCTGTGAAGTTAAAATAAGGGCAAAGCCAGGGATCTTTGGAGGCAGAAATCACTGGCTCCTTTTTTCCCTCACGTAGCATGGCCTGCAGTTCTTCCCTGAGCCGTGCTGGGCCACAACTCAAGTGCTCCTGGATGTCACTTGTCTCACCTGTGATGCTTTGGTCACTGCTGCCTCATGGGACCACCAGCGTCCACGAGACTGGGAGGGGATAAGTTACATTCTCCCTCCACCCCTGAACAATGCTGTTCACACAGAACAATGCAACACAGGAGAAAGTTCAGGAACCAGAAACAGTGGTAGAGAACAGTGGTTCTCAACCTGTGGGTTGCAATTCCTTTTGGGGTCAAATGACCCTTTCACAGGGATCGCCTAGGACCATCAAAAACATAGATGTTTGCATTATGATTCGGAACAGTAGCAAAATTACAGTTACGAAGTAGCAACGAAAATAATTTTATGGGTGGGGGGAGGTCATGACAGCATGAGCAATTGTATTAAAGGGCCGCAGCATTAGGAGGGCTGAGAACCAGCGGGCTAGAACGTGGTGAGTGGGAGAGAGGCATGGAGTTAGGGAAGGGGCTGGGTTTTCATGGTAAGTTCTAACTGGCTGCATTTTAAGTGACGAAAAGATAAGAGCACTTTAAAATGTAAGTAGGGCAAGTGTTTCTTTGCTTAAAAGCCATAATCACTGTAGCAAAAACATAAGAGGGAGTGGATTCTAGCTCCGGACACCCCAGCCCAGTATCTTGGCCAAAGCCCTGCGGGCCTAGGATGAGGCCGAGCACCATGGTGGAGAAGGCAGAGTGGAGCACAGCTGCTCATCTTCTGACTGCTAGGAGGAGAGAACAGACGGAGATGGGCCTGGACAAGGAGAGGAGACACCAAGGGGGAGCTGCCGGCTCTCACTGTGCCCTGCCCCTTACTTTCCATCACCTCCCAGGATTGCTTTTCTGTGTGTAACCATCAACGGACTTGTTCACTGATTAGGTCAAAGCCTTTATGATCTGATCATCTTTCAACAACTAGATCCAACAGCTGGAGACCAAAGCCTTCAACACACAAATCTTTGGGACCACTTGATACCCAAACCATAACCTTCCCACTGCATTCTGAATAAAATCTGAACTCTTCCCCATGGCCGCCAAAGCCCTACAGAAGCCAGACTCTGAGCCCTTCACCTTACTGACCCATTTGCCTCCAGCCTGTGCCTGTCCCCAATCCTTGACTCCTTCAGGTTCCAGTTTCAGGACATGTACACTCCAGGAAGACTTGGATTCATCCTCCCTAAATATTATCTAGGCAGAGAGGCTCTCTGCCAGCCCTTTGGTCAGTATTACAGAATACCCAGTGTATTTGGCTTTGTAGTACTTATCTGCAACTTTATAGTTCTCCCCCAACCATCTTGTATATATACCAATGAGTCTGAAGGTAACATTTAGGTGAGAGAAGTAGCCTAGAGCCCC